>NC_087200.1:98335330-98365330 GCF_015104395.2 Macrobrachium nipponense | reverse complement strand
ATCAGAATGTTGCCATGCTCTAATTCACTGCAACCTTTTCCCTAAGTAGTTTGAAACTTTATGTCAAAGTCGGTTACTCCATATATACTCCTTATCGTGGCCCCCAAATCTGTGTTTTCTCTGAATCCTTTGATCACTTCATCCAGTAGATTACCACAACTGCATCCGAGACGTAACGAATCCTGGTATCAGACACAACTTTGCACTAAGCATATTTCAATAGTAACTTTGCTGTGGTGGTAAAATTCTTATGGCTCTCTTCCGCAAACATTGCCAAATTTACACGAACCTCCACTCTTTTGCAAGGTAAATATCTGCCTCTCTACATCGTCTATATTTGAAGACTTGAAAGTACTTGCTCCAATGACATATAGTACTAGGGCTCCTTTGCCTTCAGACATCTCTCCAATTGCATTGTCACGCTTTCCTTTCTAAAATATTTAAGGTCAGGTCAGTTGTTTCTGCATATATGCTGTACTGTCCAAGTCAATGTAAATATGTTCATAGGCACCAACGTACATACATACGCTCACACGCAAACACATTATTTTTATGTTTGTGTGTGTGTGTGTGCACGCGTGCACTTGTTTGTAGCATCAGAGACGTTTGCATACATAGAATTTTTGCCCCCATTTTCCTTAGACCACTGGCTAAATGTTTCGTCATGTGTTTAAATAATTTTTTTTTTTTGTCATTTTGCGATGACAGACTTTTTTTTTTTTTTTTTTTTTTTTTCTTTTTTTCAAAACTCTTATTCTAACTTTCACTGTTTAAATTTCAAGAAAGAATTCTAAGTCGTAGCGGATTAGCATATGCCCAAAAATGCCCTTGCTTTAGCAAGATAAGCGAAAGCATTAAATGAGGAATGTCATAAGTGAATAAAAACAAAATGCGAAGGCCGCAAACCAGGAAAATAGTAACACAGATTACACTTAATGGGCCCATTTCTTCTATTGTCAACTGCATCGTAATTGATCATTAATTATTATTATTATTATTATTATTATTATTATTATTATTATTATATGTATATCTAGTATATATTATATATATATATATATATATATATATAGTATATATATATATATATTTATATCTATATATACGTATATACTCATATGTATATTTAATATATATATATAGATAATAATATATATATATATATATAGATATTAATATATTATATATTATAAATATTATTAAATATATAATATAATATATATATCATATGATTACATATATACCTATGTATGTACACACACACACACACTAGGTGACGAATGCAATACGTGAATAAATGTAGATATGACTTTACTATGAAATGATTCCAGACAGCTTGATGAAGTTGATTTTAGCGCTGCCTTTGACTTGGTCAAGTCAACCGAAATGACGGTAGATGGTGATTGCTATGTACGTACGTACTGGATCTCATAAGTGATGAAGCTATCAGCAACCTCAAGAAAGTCAACGGGGATTGTTGCTCTAGAAAAAAAGTATTTCTTAGTTTTTCCAGACCACTGAGCTGATGAGCAGCTCTCCTATGGCTGGCCCGAAGGATTAGATATTTTTACGTGGCTAGGAACCAATTGGTCACCTAGCAAACGGACCTACAGCTTATTGTGGGTTATCCGAGCCACATTAGGTATATCGGGAAATGAATTCCTATCGCCAGGAATAAATTCCTGATTCCGCATTGACCGAGCCGAGAATCGAACTTCGGACCACCGGATTGGTAGCCGAGCGTGAAAACCACCCGTCCAACGAGGAACGAATGTGGTGCTCTAGCAAATATGATAGTGCGATGAGCAGGCGATTCCAGTCTTGGAGCAATGTTTCGTTTCTTCGAAATTCGTTGTGAATTTGCTTCCTGTTTCCACGAGATCTGGAACATATTCGGACTGGTATAGTCAGTCTGGCATTAAGCTTTCCTAGAGCACAACCTTAAGGTATGGATTAAGTGATCTCGCTCTGTGCTCTTTTGTTCTGTAATGCATTCTTCGGTAACACTAATTAATGAGTCTAAAGATTCAGAATATTTGACGGTACTCGGTTGCATCTAGGCATCAAGATTGACGATTCACAGAACTTGAAAACCTATTATCTAATGCTGCCAGAAACAGGTATTATTGGAAAGGCTTCTTATATCCATAGAGATAACAGTATAAATCCCACATGCCCCAGATCTACCTCTTTTTTTTTAATTGCTTATATATGTTTGCCAGTAGATAAAACCTGTTCACACGAAACAAGCACACAGGGGCCGTTGAATTGAAATTCAAGCTTCCAAAGAAGGCTGGTTTCAACCTCCCACCGCAGACCCCATACTGCAGCAGTAACTGATCATGATATGGAGCCAGTGATTTTTCACCGCTCTTGGGGAGACGCGAACCCCCCGCCATCTGAGTGGCTTCAAGACACTCACTGCTATACCAGCGGACCAACTATTTAAGAGTCTAACCATTAAAGCTGAGGGTTTTATGGTTTCTCGACAACGGTGCCTATGACTGAGAGAGACAACTGCAGAAAAAGATCACGTGTGCAGTCAGGCACTGGAAGTACCTGCATTTAAGAACTAGAGCCAGCTGCTCTCTTTGCAGATCCTCAGCATAAACATTCCGTCGCTTTGCTTTGTACTTTGCAGGTCTTTCGTCTGTACTGGCAGTGCTGTCGATCCTGATGCTCTTAGTTTTGACTTACAGTTGTTTTTTGTATGCTTATACTTATCCTTTTGTCCAATTATCTTAATTTATTATTCTCTTCTCTCTGTTTGCATACTGTTTTACATAAGTAATCTATTCTGTGAAAGCTCAGTTTGTAGCTTTCAGTTGCCTTTTGGTTGTTTCACATGAATGTTTACAATTTGCAAATACTATAAACAAGGGAAAAGGTCAAATTATCCCAAATGAAGCTAAACGCAAGGTTCATGAAGCTTAGATAATGATTTTATGGTCAATTAAATACAAACAGTGCCGCTAAGAAGCAACCCATTTAACAAGGAAAAAGGAAAAGAACAAATCCAACTTTGTTGACTGCCGAACCTTCTCCCTTATCAAATCTAAAATATGCTAAAGTGATAAGAAACCATTCTGGGACATTTAATGTATTGTTCATGACGAGGACATTCACATAAGTTTCGAATGAAAACAAAAGACGTATTAGGAAATGTAGATAGTGGAAGACGCCACAACGCAGATAATTTCGCAGCTTTAAGCAATTCCTTGACAATTATCTGGGCCATGAGCCCAGAAAAATTATTATGAATTTTCAGACCAGCTTTGTTAGTGTGTTTTTTTTGTGGACGGGGGTCGTTTGTTATTGTTTACTACGTTGGGTTGTATAAGTCAGCAAGTTGGGGAGTCCTTACGTGTATAGTAACTGATTCATCGATGTTTTTTTAGTCAAGTTTTTTCTCCTGCGAAACAAGATGAACCAGTAAAGTCAACGTTACGTCAGTAACAAGAAGAGTGCGTTACTCCTTTGGCGTTATAAAAGGTACTTTGCTGCGAGCCTTCGGCCCCTAGCTGCAACCCCTTTAGTTCCCTTTACTGTAATATTTCATATTCTCCTTCTTCCATCTTACTTTCCACCCTCTCCCAACAGATTCATAGTTATACCTTTTGCTGTTAATGTCTGTTTCAGTGCTGAATGACCACAGAGGTCCCAGTACTCGGCCTTTGGCCTATATTCTATATTCAATTCAATTCCTATAAGGTTTAGGAATGGCGCTACTGGAAAAAGACTCATTCTGGGATTTCTTGTCATACTGCAGTTTTCTGTCTGGCTAATCTGTGTTTCAGTCCGAACGTCATTCAGTTTGTCGCTATACCTACATTCATAATAATCAACAGAAGTTAATCGTTTTTGTCCAAGCTTTCGCAAGCCTGTAGTCTACACATGAGGCCATGCCGTGCATTATCATGCTTTATACAAGTTAGTAATTGTGTACGGTAAATCTAGATCTGAAACTGGACCTTAGTTAAGAAAATTAAGGTATATTTTTAAGTATACGTCAAAATAGATGTTACATGAAATTCACGGTGTTAACAAATCCCATGTGAAGTAATCCAGCATACTACACTATGTACTTTTCTGCATTTATATAATTATTTGTTTGTTGTCTCACTTGTATTTTGACGATCCCTGCGATTAGGAATAATTTACTTGCTGGATGAGCAGACCCTGGTAGCCCAGTGAGATAAACAAACAGGAATGACTGAATTTTGACAGTTCAAAGAATAATGAGCATCACCGGCACCTCTTTTCCACCTAATGCTTCAGAACGAAGGATCTGAAAATTGAAAGCGATGATACAAATGCGCTTTATGAAAATATGGATGTTGTATCTCAAACGATGCACTGTAGTCCTTCCTAGAAAGATGTTTACCCAAATTCAAGTAGCCTTCAAGAGTGATTGCAGCACCTTGAGACAGATACGCATGCGACTACAAGGTCGGGAAATTGGAATTCTCTCTCTCTCTCTCTCTCTCTCTCTCTCTCTCTCTCTCTCTCTCTCACATATATATATATTATATATACACACACACACATATATATATCTATATATATATAGTTAATTATTAGTTATATAATTATATATATATATATATATATGTATATATATATATAATATATATATATATATATATGTATATATATATGTGTGTGTGTGTGTGTGTGTGTGTGTGTGTGTGTAACTCAACAATGAAAAATGCAACAGGATACGGTCTTGAGTGATTTCGTCAAGGCATTTTATACTAGTTACTCTCCTGTCCACTTATTGCAGCACATGCGTCACATCCACTATAAAATCGTTTAATTGTTTTCAACGGCGTATCTTCTGTATAATATATCTTCAACAGCTTTATTATTTCTCTGTCAGTTTGGTCAGAAGCTCTTTTGAGGTCCTTGTATGCCACAGACAGCGTTGTCCGGTTACTGTCAAACTTTTTTTTTTCTTTTGAACTTTCCAGACAGTCACCTGGGCCTCAAAATCTCTCCATTGTTTAAGCCCACCCTGTCCTTCCCTAAGCAGTCCTTCTGTCATCTGTCTTCCTTTCTCAGTCAAAATCCTGCCATGTACCATCCTTGGTATAACAAGTGTTTTGCTCCTTTAATTCTATTTGTCTCCTGTATCACGTTCACCTTAATATATTGGTGCAGTTATTCCCCTCAAACATTCCTGCAGGACATCTTCCTCATCCAAATGCACCATGCAGAAATTGGTCAGCCACTCAGTCACACAGCATCTCACTTGCATTTCTGTCAGTGCCAATGTCATCCCATTTATTCTTTAACAGTCACATCCGCAAATACTCTCAAACTCGCTTTCCCTGCCTTTCATTTATAGTTTGGGTGACCAGACGTCCAAAATCAGCCATCTCGTATCTCTTTCCCCCCAGAAATCACTACCTTCGGGGGCCGTACTAATGTTCCCATTTACGGAATTTGCCCCACCCCCACCCCCACCCCCACCCCCACCCCCACCCCCACCCCCACCCCCCCTCATTCCATATGCAAACCATAATAAATTGCTAATTATTCAAAGATAAGAATTAAGATATTTTTTCTCGAAACCTCTGAGGCTCTTGCAGCAGCATATTGGTTAATGTAGAATTGTTTTTTTTCCGTTTGTTTTACCATTCATGGCTGACTGTATCATACCCTTTCATTTATTCAAATGCGTATATAATTATATCTATATATCTCATTTTTGGAAAAATATATATCGTGTCAGGACTCACGATGAAAAGATCAAGCTGCTACAATACTCTCTCTCTCTCTCTCTCTCTCTCTCTCTCTCTCTCTCTCTCTCTCTCTCTCTCTCTCTCTCTCTATATATATATATATAAATATATATATATGTAATATATATATTATATCTATATATATATATATATATATATATATATATATATTTGTATATATTAGGGTTATGCTTATGCATCGCATATACGTACTTGTTAATTTATACAGGTGTCCCCCTTTCACATCTCAAATAAATGGTAAAAAATTTTTTTTACATTTTATTTGTCTTTACAGTTTCAGTCAAAACCTTACTATACACCTTACACCTTCATTGGCATGTTCTGTAGTATTAAGCCCACATAATGTCTCCAGCCTCTTCCTTTCCCCATATTCCCAAGGACAAGTGGTACTCTCACCCATTCTTCTGACTCCTTTGTCCACTCTAGACATACACCCTGGTAAACTAACCAATTACACCATTATTACTATAAACAGGCTGCATTCCCTTTCATGTAACTCCATCTCCATTTCTTTTCAACATTTCTAATGGTGCAGAGACCAAGACAGGTATGGCTGCTAAAAAAAAAAAAGTCCTGATCGCACAAGAAAAAGAGGTCAGTCTAAGGTGGTAATTCCTTCAAGTGGCCTTCCGGCCCATAACTTTTTCATTGTTCTTAAATTGCCAGCAGTCATGGCAACAATAATAATAACAGTCTATTTTTCCATTCTCCGAACTTTCTTGTCCCTATCCCATGTTGCACTTTTTTTTTATTCTTTTGATTCGAAACTGTATCTGAACTTTCCTTGTAGCCTCATTAGTCTAATTACATATCTAAAATTGCATACTTGATTAATTTGGTCCCTTCATGTATCTTTGCCCATTATTCATCCACCTTGTTTCATATGCTGGCCTCACCCACCCCTTTTTAGCTACCTAATATACTAATTTTAATAGTATTTAATACCACATTCGCGGCCCATGCTGTCCAATTACTACCAGTATGTAATAATTAGAAGTAGTATGTACCTCCATTCACGCCTCTTCTCCAATTCTTTTGTCACCTTATATTTACCATTCCATCTGCTCTGTAGTAATACATATAGTCAAACTTTACCTTATCATTTCCTTTTTTAAGTTCCTGTGAACTAATGAATATTCCTCGCTTCGTTTGAAACCATTTATTCCAACGGTCATTTCCTCCACAGCAGCTCAGCCTCAACAGATTAACCGTTAACGTCCTTGATTTCCTTTGGAGGTTCAGGTTGTGGATCTAAACTGGATTACTTTTAAACCTTACGTGAGATTTAAGGATAAAGTTACTAGCATGTTCCTGTTCCCTCAGATGTTCAAGAGAGCTATTTGGTTCGTGGTATCTATCATTTCATGTTTGCCCTTTCATTTACACACCCAGCGTTGCTTAATTTCGGAGAAAGGCATCCCAGCGGTATAGCGAATGCTTTACGATCGTCGGCAATATTTAACCTACTCAGCAAGCTACCACTTCTTCCACTTTTAGAGGGAATGGGTCCCGACATTATTTTCAAATGAAACTGCTGCTGTCAATAAACGAGAGATGTAACCAGTGACCTCTGGGATTCGGGGGCGGTGGTCACCCACTAGTCATCTCATGCCCAACCTTTCTTCACTACTCACTTCCATTTGAATCTGTGACTTACCATTCGTGGAGTAATTCGGTGAAAGTAACTAAATCCGTTGCTGTAATTCGAATGTACTTTTTAGTAGGTCGCCTAAAATATAAATATTCAGTCCTTGAATTATGAATATGATTAGCCCGTTTACGAAAAGAATTATAATGAGATGCTTGTAGAAGTCTAAATAAAATCATTAGAAAACTAAGTTGGAAGTGGATGGTAGGCAAAGCTGTCTGTCTATTATGATGGGATCAGTATTTTTATTCAAGAACTCTGTGCATTCTTATGTCATCCCGAAGGGGTTCGTTAGTCTCAATGCATATCCGGGATTCTAATAACCCTTGTGTACTTAAAACTTTTATTTGACCTAATTAGGCGATGATATTGATTGTTTTGACGAACACGGTGTAAAAGTGAATAGGATTCCTCGGGGAATTTTCTTGTGCGTGTGGTTGCATGCGATGACCGTAAGTGGTCATTTAATGCTGAGCTGGTTATGCGACTCCATGAAGGTGGCTTATGCACAGTGGTTACGTCTCTTTCTTGTGAAGTTTGAAACCCTTTAAATATTTTCATTCAATGTTTTCTCCCCTTCACTTGTGTTTTTCCTTCGGGTTAAAGTGCTTCGGCTTCATGAGCAACAGGTACAGAAACTGAATCATACATTTTCTCATCCTGGTCGCAACAGTAAACGTTATCGATGCCGAACTAGCCAACTCTCTCTCTCTCTCTCTCTCTCTCTCTCTCTCTCTCTTTCTCGTCTCTCTCCTTCTCTCTCTCTCTCTCTCTCTCGCTCTCTCTCTCTCTCTCTCTCTCTCTCTCTCTCTATATATATATATATATATTCATACATACTACATAAAAACATCTTTGCGGTGTCTTACGCTCATTACGTTACTCTAATTATATATAGGACCTTACTATTTTAGTACCTACTATGTATATATACATATACATGCATATATATATATATATATAATATATATATATATATATATATATATATATATATATATATATAATATTTACTAAACATATCAGTGGCCTACATATATTTAGAGCAACGCTATGAGTAACCACCGAAGCGTATGACACCGCAGGAAGTTTTTTCTAGGGAGAAAATCGTAAAAAAAGAGATACATTTTTATTGCTTTATAGAATCACGAGCATATTTCGGTACAATTAGCATAAGCACAGGTCTCCGCTTCATCTGGTGTTACTAGACTTAAAATGTGTAATTCGTCCAACTGGTAAACCTCACACTTGACCAGATATGATTGAACTTGACAGGATCCGTTACGCCTCAACAGGAATTCGTTGATAGTTTATGACATCATGTTCTGCTCCGGAAGATATCATGTTCGTATCTATACCCTTGGCATCTTTGAATTAGTCACTCGGTCTGAACCTTTTTTTACTTGTTTGCTCTGGCCCTTCTCCTACCTACGGGCTGCCTGTGGGTCGTCGAGCTCACTTGGATCGGGTCTAGCCTAGGCTCAGTTCGTCAGTTGAAGACGAGACACAGCAGCGTTCAGTATAATTAGTGCCGAGCTTCGAGCTGGAGTCGGGATTCTGCTACGCTCCCACGTGTTGTGAGAGTTGTGTTTTCGCTGTCGCGTGTTTGTTTTGAATAACTGTTACCGAGTGACTATCTCCTGCAAGTGCACCAACCGGATATCAGGTGAATGATATACCGTATTTTGTGTTTGATTGAAAATGTTGTCGTTTTAAACATTTTCGTACATTGATGTGTAATGGCTGCTTTTACTGTCTTTTGGCATTCCATTATTTTACTTCATTCCATCTGGGTCGACACAATTTCAGAGTACAATATACACTACGCAACATCCATATAATCCTTAGGTGACCGGGTATACACAACAGTATTTTGTTTAGGCGCTTGTTATGCAGTCAAGTTGAGGTTATGTTTGAAGTTCAAGACTTACGAAGCCCAGTGAAAGCTCTCTCTCTCTCTCTCTCTCTCTCTCTCTCTCTCTCTCTCTCTCTCTCTCTCTCTCTCTCTCTCGTCTGTGATTTTTTCAATTACTTTAACAGTAATGTATGTATATTATTATGATTAGTATGCTGGTGCCATTTTTGCGGAACTTAAATCAACTGCTGTCATGTATTTGAGAATACATAAGGGAACGACAGCGCCTGGAGGCATATCAGTGGAATGATTGCAAAATCACAATACATCATATCTAAAAATCCAATATCTTTCATATTAGTAGCCTGAAAGTATAGTAAGGATAAGTTACTTACCGTGTCTTACTGTTATTAAGAATTTTTCATTGAGTGTTGACTTCGTGTAGAACCTTGCATAATCGTGCTTTATTGAATTAGCTGAACATGATCATTGAAACAACATGAACATTTTGGTTTTATTGTTTTTCCCTAGTAAGATATTATTAGACTAGGTCTAAAGGCCTCACTTCTGTACAGAAGCCTTATTATTCGTGTTTATTATTGGCATTTGGTGAGCATTTAGTTTATAATTAAAATTATAATTATAATTTATAATTATGTTTATAATTATACTTAACGGGGGGAATGTTTTGAGCTGATAATGTTTGAATGTTATGTTGTTAAAGAAACGATTTCCCGTGTCAATGCTGCTGTCTACATTAATGTTTAGTGAACATGTGATTATTCCATATATTGTCTATGATACTCATGGGGGCACAGTTTTTGTACTTTTTTGAAAAAAAGTGAGGAATATGATCTTCAATCTTGTGCATCCATTGTTTGATTGAATAAATTAGTTAATTGTATAGTGGTCTCAGTACTCGACTCGTGTGGTGTGTTCTGTTGTGTTTTGAGGAACCTTTTCTGTATCTGGCTTCGATGTCATGGGAAGAGTATATGGCGATATATTTAATTTTCAGTTACTACATTGTTCGGGTGTTAACCCAGTATGTATCTACTGCCACCTCCGAGGTGCTACTAGTACTAAACATGGCTGAAGCTCAATTGGACGCCGCGTTTAGTACTAGCCCCTCTGTGATCGAAGTATTATACGGATACCCCCATTTGTATATTGTGTGGTCGACAAATTATATTAATATACGATATCTGTGATCCCCGAGGGGCTAGTATGAAACACGGCGTAGTTTTATTTTATTCAGCTGTATTCTTAAAGATTTGTGGAGAATAACGTGTATGTTCATCGGTCGGTCATCAGCGATATTCAAGGGGCCTAATTTCATATCCTGCTCTGAGCATAGGGGCATTGGTGAACCAAAAATGCCTTACTATTTCAAAACGCATTGTGTGTATATATATATATATATATATATATATATATATATATATATATATATATTATATATATATATATATTGTCCTGTGTCTGCGGTAGCCTGTGAGAAACACTTAAATAAGAAAATGCAAACTAACATGATATATTTTATATGAGGAGGATGCGTTAAGAATGTACTCAATGATGTCCTTTAGACGGGACAGGGACAGTATAGTTATCGTAAGGATTTCCGTTTTGTTCACTCGACTATAAAATAGTGTGGGAGCGTACGCCCATCCGCGTTCCAGAAGCTTTGAGGAGCTTAGTGTGCTTGTTTTACTTGGCTCTGACTTCAAAATTATGTTTAGCATATGTTTTGCCTTGGTGAATGCAGTTTGTGGACATTCATGAAATCAGATTTCATGAATGTTTGTGATACGTAACTGTTGCGTAGATTGAAATATCCTGAATGGATAGCTTCATACTTTGATCGTACGTTTTTAGCTAAATATCAGTATGTTTTCGTTTGCCCAGTGAGGCTATGTATGTATAATTCTCTGTTGAATGGATGAGCGCAACACTTCTATGAAAATGTAAATTTAAACATAAAGGGAGACACTCAAGAGTAAAAGGAGTCCAGTTAAGAAAAACTTCATTTGAATTTTCCTTTACTCTGTAAAAATGGTCCTTGAAGCGTCATGTTCTGCGGAAATATGTCCTGGGATTGATGAGTCACAGACGATATCCCCACTTCTGTGCTCCAAAATGTCACTTGTCTCTAAGTCTCTCCCAGTAATGTTTTTTTTTAATACTAATAAAGAAACCATCTACATTAAAAATATGATAAACATTAAACTGGAACCTTCCGTATGATTTTTTTTGAAACTTCTAAGTGCGTGTACGTCCGTGCGGCAGTGTTTGCAGACTGCATTCTTTGGTTACCAGTTACAGCCGAATAACAAAGTGTTGAGAAAACGTCCTCTGTGGGAGTGTGCAGTCTGAGGTAGAAGGTTTGTGAGTACAAGGAAGGAATCTGCGTAGTTAAATAAGAATCCTATGAATGCCAGCGAGACATTCGTAAAATTTCAGCTGCACGGTGCTGTTAACCTGGGTTTGAATGGCAGGGATTACTATTAAATGTATATAAAGAATATAAAAACTATATCAAGTTTGTAGATTGTATATGATAAGAAAATGTCCACTTCGTAAAGAGTAAAAGAAATTTAATATTTGGAACTGTCAGTAAGAGAGAAGTGTTTTCAGAATCGAAATTTCTAACATCACATCAGATGCGCTGATGTCTAAGTCGTGACACTTGCTTTAAGTTAGTTTTTAAAGATCCTGTTATGATGGTACGATGTCAGATGGCGCTAGTATTTTATTTTTGTGTTTTTATTATTATTATTTGGCTGACGGGATGCAGTTGTTTTAAAAAAACGCGCAAATAAAATGAAAGCTAAAATACGTTTGGACGATAAATAAAAATGATGTAAAATTATTATGGGTACTGTACATTATGCGTATCCCTCAACACCAAATAATTTAACTCTTGGAAAGGTTCGAAACTCAGGAAACTGCAGTTCCACCAAGACATTTCTTCACTGAATTTCGTGTCATAGGAAGATTTAAATAATAAACAGTGAACTCATACATGTAAAAAAAAAATGACGGTACTTTAAGAGAGGATCCTGGCCCTAGAAATGCTGCGTATTGCCCCACAGCTCGAACCGAGGTACTGTCCCTTCCTTCAGTCTGGTTAGTACAGTCAGTGCACCTCACACGAATTACTTTTCTTTGCAGTGTCCCTTCGGCCAATGGCTGCAACCCCTTTCATTCCTTTTGCTGTACCTCCTTTCATATTCTATTTTCTTCTATCTTCCTTTCCAATCTCCTATCAATCGATTCATAGTGCAACTGCGAAGTTTTCTTGTTACGCCTTTCAAACCTTTTTACTGTCAATTTCTATTTCAGCGCTGAAAGGGCCCATAGGTCCCAGAGCTTGGCTTTTGGCCTAAATCCTCTGTACTATTCTATTCATTCTTCCTAATTAGCCTACATACAGGCCTGTAGTGAGCCCAGGTTAGACGACGTCAAGGTCAACGTGGAGTGTATCGTTTCGTACCCAGTCGTTATTCAGAGGAAGAAATATAATGATTCACTTTGCTTATTTATATGTCGATGAGGCCTATTTCTTTTATTTGCTTCCTGAATTTTTCACTAATTATTCACAGCAGCCTGACTCTGTTACTTGTTCAGGACTGTTATAGCCTTTCAGACTCGATTTCCATTTTTCTGTTTCCATTTTTTCTAATCTTCGTTTTATAGGATATGTTCCGATTGACGCTAAGATATTGATGTACTCAGATATAAATGACTTTAAATGTATAAAACGAATTGATATTACTGGAAATACGGCGAGAGCAGATTCAGAACTTTTTATTGATTAAGAATAAAAATAAAAAGAATATTACGCATTATCTCTTGAGTGAAGATAAAAAGCGGGACCAGGTTTGAAAAAACCAACAGATATTAAACAGCCAGTTGGCCCACGCACAGAGATCTGCCAGAGATGCTAAAATGCCAGTATCACGGTCGCTAAAGCAATGAAATATTATTCTCTTTGTCTTCAGAAGGATGGTGCTTTCATGCACTCATTCATACATGAGTACGGAAAGGCAGAATGTATTTATAGAGGGCAGCCGCAAGGGGAGAGGGCGCTTGTCGAGTGGCACTTATCTCAAGATTCGGAAACAGTCATTGAACAACGGTGGAATGTCTCGCAGTCTTTTTTGCATTCTGCTCTGCGCGGCTTCGGTATATTGCGTTCATTCGTGTAGGTGTATTGTTTCTGGACATATAGGTGGGTAGTGCCGTCAGTGCACTTCACGCACGGTGCACTGTAGGCATTACTTAAGGTTCTTTGCAGCGTCCCTGTGGTCCTTAGCTGCAATCACTTTCGTTCCTTTTACTGTACCTCCTTTCATATTCTCTTTCTAACATCTTTCTTTCCATCCTCTTCTAACAATTGTTTCATAACGCAACTGCTGCTTTGAGGTTTTCCTCCTGTTACACCTTTGGAACCTTTTTACTCAATTTTCCTTTTAGCGCTGAATGACGTCATAGGTGCCAGCGCTGGGCCTGTGGTCTAAATTGTAGCCATTATTCTTATTTCTGGAGAATGGCGCTGCGACAACAGCGGATGTTGGCGCCGCAGCAGCAGCGGTGATTGCGTCACAACAACGGTTGTTTGCGTCATTGTATGTCACTCACCTCTTGCAGATTTCAAGGAGCATGCTGAGATTTCTCTCCAGCGGGAATGCTCCTCATTCATCTACGCAGATATATATGATTTTGCTTTAATAGTGATCATAGGAGACTAGAACGCGCAGTTTTCTGTCTTGTCTGGAATATTATATGTAAATAGATATCAGTAATCTGTTGTAATTGAGAGCCAATGTCACTTTGATAATATAGTTTTAGTATTTTATCTATATTTAGTTTTTATTCTTTTTATGTTCACAATAGAATTTCTATATGTGAATAAAATTTTTAATTTGAAGTTTCATAAAATTTCATCTACATATTTACGACACGCAGGACCTACGGTGTGAGATTCTTACAGCCCCACCAAAGGGTCATTCTTCTTCTTCTCTCTCTCTCCTCTCCTCTCTCATCTCTCTCTCTCTCTCTACACACACACAACCCACACACATATATATATATTGATCAGTTATCATGAAATCAGTAGTTTTAATTTGTTCCAGTCCACTAGTCCTAATGCTGTGGGTGACCTCCGTACTTCAGCACTTTATAAACCATGAAGTTTAATATTTACAGAAAACTGGCATAATTGGTAGTTATTAAGTCAGGTATTTTGGCTATGTAATGTCATGTTTGAAGAAGAATACAATTTTTCGATACTTTTATTTTGTATTCTTAGTTGTTCAGATCATCAAAAATTATATAATTAAAAATGACCTACAGCAGTTTTTAAATTTTGTGCATAGATAGCATTCACTGTTTCACTTTAAAGTGTGACGCAATTTATATGAATACGTCAAGTCAATATATTCAAGTTACTCTGAATTCTAGTCTGTTGTCACCTTTTAATCTTGCATACTTGAAATACTTATGTGAGTTCAATCATAATATTGATGTTACTGTTCTTATAACTTGAAACAGAACCTATACTAATCCTTTTTCGAAAACGTTGTAACACTTTTTATGCGAAATCTCATAGTGAAAGCGTCTTTACCGTTCCAAGCGGCATTCTTCAAAGAACTATGAGAAAGATACAGCGCTCCAACTTCATAACGAAAAGAGCTGGCCAGCCATAACAGGGTTTTGGAAGATGTGTCCTCTTGTTGAAGTAGCTGGTTAACTCTTATGTCAGTCTTCTAACCAGCTGTTGTCCCTCATCAGACGTATTCTGTATCAGAATTCTGAAAAGAACACTATTGTGCCGCTTTGTCTGTCCGTTCGCACTTTTTTCTGTCCGCCCTTAGATCTTAAAAACTACTGAGGCTGGAGGGCTGCAGATTGGTATGTTGATCACCCACCCTCCATTCATCAAACATTCCCAATTGCAGCCCTCTATCCTCAGTCGTTTTCATTCTTATTTAAGGTTAAATTGAGCTACAATCGTGCGTCCAGGCAACGATATATGCCAGGCCACCACCGTGCCATGATGAAAGTGACATGGGCCTCGGATCATACAATATTATACCGAGACCGTCAAAAAATATCTATTTTTTCGGTGGCCTTCATTATACGCTGTACAAAAAGCTCGATTGCCCCAAAGAACCTTCGGCGCATTATTTACTTTTTCTAATATTCTGTTTTGCTGTCCTCAAGTACTTGAAAAAAGAAGAGGAACGGAGAAGAACGACCTTTGTGCGTCCTGCATTTTCCAGGGCGTTATTGTGCTCTTGATACGCCAGGCTCATTTGTCTTATTGCATTTGCATGGCATTTATTGCCACAATTGCAACCATTCCTCTCCAAATGAAACATATTTACGGCAACTTTCCCCGTAAGTGACATCAATGCTCTTCTCACCATTACATATGTTAACTTGTTGTGCCATTTACTCTGTACTAACAAATGATCTATCAGTCAGTCGTCTTACCAGTTTCCTTTTCCAAAGCATATTTTTTTTAATATTTTGGTTAAAAATGATCTACCGCCAAGAAGAAAGCCACCGTCCAAACACATTTTCGTTCTCATTTACTGTATTAGCTTCATACTTACTATAGTAGATTCACATCACCCGTGCATATGATGTCTAGGCCAGTTCCTTACGACGCTCCTGATTGGCTGTTGATAAGCAGCCAGTCACGGGGGTGGAAACTCAGTCTCTTTCGAGAGTTCACATAGGCAGGATCTATGTTCCACCTCTCCCGAGGGATACTTTTGAAAGACATATCCCTCAGGAGAGGTGGAACATAGATCCTACCCATGTGAACTCTCGAGAGAGCTGAGAGTTTCCAGCCGTGTGATTGGCTTATCAACAGATAATCAGGAGCGTCGTAAGGGACTGGCCTAGACATCAAATGCACGGTTGATGTGAATCTACTATATATACCAATGGCATGATGCATTCAGATCACCAGGAACCGCCCCGAAAACTCTCTACCTTCAAATTAGAAGACACGTATTCTTTCGTGTCCCCAGTGTCTTCCCTAGCGCTGCATTCCTTCCCGTACTTGTGCGCTCTGCCCTTTCACCGGTACCTCGACTCATTGCCAAAACACCAGCTTCCTCGCCTCAGACAAATCAGCCATCAAACGTTATTCTCTGTTCTGCATGGCATCCATGTACATTTAAATCTCCAAGATTTAGCGTTTTCTTCTCTCTTTGGATTTTTGCAATGTCGGTGCAAGATATGCGTGGGGAAATGACCAGGATGTTGTTATTTTCTTGCTCACGAATCTATAGGAGGAAACAAGTTATGTTGCAATGGCCTCAGGAGAAGTGGCTCGTATGCCACTTAGAGGCCATTTCCTCCCACCAAGGGGCTACAACCCTTAACTAAGCGTTCCTCTCCATGAGATGTATTACACTTATGTAACGTTCACCACACAGAAGAACACTTGTAATGACTGCTGAGTTCTTTTTGATGGGATAGTCATCTGGAGGCCTCTCTCAGGTTTTTTCTTGGAGAATTGGATTTTATTTTTGTCTAGTGAGGTTATTATTACTTTCGTTTTTATAAAGTTTTCATTTTAAATAGTTGTGAATTGTTTAACTGGTCCATAGATTAACTGCAATAATGAAGCACTGATGTCACGAAGAGGAAACTGAGAAGAGCAAGTCATATTATATCTATTCTGTCATTAGTGGTTGGTGGATTTCTCTAAAGATGTGATTAAATTAGGAAAGTTATGGGATGAACGAAAAATTTAATGTTTGCGACGATTTGTGTCTGCTTGTTTTTCCTTTTCTCTTTTTCTTCAAATCGGGCAGATTCATCATGAGTGATAATGACAGATTCATCATGTGATAATGACAGTTCGTCGCTTATGGTACGAACGTAACACCTCCTTGAGGGTCGTTGAAGAATGCCAACCTTTTCTTTTCTTTCATTGGAAATCTAAGTCTTATTTACTCCTTTCCGAAGGATCAAAGTCGCCAGTTCTGTCAAGAACTTTTGAATTGTGTTGCTTCTAAAAGCCGTGAAGTTTAAACCAACCGTTGTCATAGTCACTTATCTCCATTCCCCTTCCCCTGCTCTCTCTCTCTCTCTCTCTCTCTCTCTCTCATGCGTAGTAAGACATGTTTCCTCAGTAAATCATGGTTGGAGAAGCTGTTCCCTATTATAAATCTCATAATTATTGTAAAATGAGTTGCGAGATTGTTGTTATACCTACTTTTACTGACGGCAGTAATAATGTCATACTGAACGCTACTTTTCTTCAGATCCGTGAAATAATCAGCATTATATCTAGCCTTTAGCATATAATTTCGCTAGGCGGTCTGTTACAGTTATTCCTAAATATTATCTGCATATTCTAAAGCTTTTGTACTTTCATCGTAAAAACCTTTGAATTTCTCTCAACAAATTACATTCTGTGTCATATATTCGAAACACTCCACGTTGCAAATATCGATTCTTTATGAGGTTTGTAGGTGCATCATTGACGCAACAGTTGGCCTGTTTCTTGAAAATAAACGTCTCACTCAAGAGTTTCATAATAAGCACTTGATTCCCATGTCGTCTTTATGGTCTAAATCCACAACCACTGTAGGAGGATAGTGCCGTCAGTACACCACATGCGGTGCACTGTAGGAATTACTTAAGGTTCTGTACGGCGTCCCTTCGGCCCCTTGCTGCAACACCTTTCATTCGTTTTCGGGTACCTCCGTTCATATCGTCTTCCATTTTACTTTCCACCACCTCCTAACAATTTTTTAATAATGAGATGCAAGTTTTCCTCGTGTTACACCTTTCAAACCTTTTTACTGTCCATTTCCACTTCAGCACTGGATGACCTCGTAGGACCAAGCGCTTGGCATTTGTCCTAAATTCTATATTCTATCCTATTCTGAATCCACACTGCTCTTACGCTATCGACTATAGTGTTGTCTTTATTATTCGTGAATCAAAAAAGTTCACTTTACCTTTTGGAGCTTCCAGGCGACGATAACATCGCTGCTCTTGGGAAACTGGCACTTCCCTCTTTTTATTCTGACATTGGGTCTTCTAAGTACTGTGAGAGTGCTTCAACACTGCAGTAAAACATGCCATAAAGTATGCAATTTACCACATGCTTATCACAAGTAGGTTGAAAACAAGTCAGTGACCATCAGTGGGCAACGAACATTTGTAAAATGCTCCATAATCGTAGAAGAATTTGTTAGGACTACCGACAAAGTCGTTGACTTCGTCTTCAACCTGTTTGAGATGTGTGTACAAGAAGTTGTTGGCGTGTGTTCATGACATGTTTTAATTCATCTTGGAAACACCCTTACATCCCCCAAAATTCTTACGAGAACGGTGCATGATCCCGTAAAACCTATCGTGTTGACCTTAGCAATAAAATTACAGTACCTCCTGGACAAGTAGCACGCAGAGGGTTGCCTTCTGTTGTTGAAAGTAGAGAGAGAGAGAGAGAGAGAGAGAGAGAGAGAGAGAGAGAGAGAGAGAGATTTAAAAATGGACATCAGAGGTCATTCTTGTCAAACTACGCACCCGAATGTCAAAATCGACGACGCGATCATTTCCTCGCCTTGGCTGAAAACATTCGTCATAAATTGTTCTGACAGTGGCAAGGTGGATTTGATCTGTATAATAATGTTGTTTGTTTTCCTTTCAGTGTATATATTTGCAATATATATTTGCAAACATTCTTGTATTAGCTATTCCGGAACGGACATGAAATCGTCATTAACCCAAGTTTGTGACTCTTGGTTTAAATAGTACCATACATAGTTTATTCGTACTTTCGGTCATTCAGCAGTTATGGTGTATATTATGAAGAGTTAACTGTTATGAAAAGGCCTCATAATGGGGCAACTTCAGCCTCTCAGTTCCTACCCGTTGCTTACGTATAGGACTTGCTAATAGTGTATGGGTGGGGCCTGTTTTGCTTTTAAAATGGCGTATCGGTTGTATCTGTTATCCTGGCTGTAGGTGTTACTATAGGTAGCTATTTAAAGTTTTTTAATACTTGAAACTAGATTGACAAGAAATCCAACAATCTCGTGAGGTTAGAATTATTTGTGGCTTTGCTATGTATGCAACTTCATGCTTTATTTGTTTCTCTCTCTCTCTCTCCTTCTTCTTCTTCTTCTTCTTCTTCTTCTTCTTCTTCTTCTTCTTCTCGGGGTGTTTAGGGGTCTGGGTAAGAAATTGGATTATTTTAATTCGAATGGGAAGCTGGTTGTCTGGTTAAGAAAACAAATCAATCTGATGAAAGGCTTCGTTTATCGCAGCCGCTCTACTGTTTTGGCTGCATTGAATGACTTTCTGAAAAAGATTTCAAGCTATTTCCTCTTGATTGCTTAGGGATGAGGTTGGTTTATTTGCCCATGTATTAAACAACGTTTATTTTTTTCTATCGCCAAGTGAAAACAGAACTTTCATTTAATCTTAGGCTCTTGCCTACTAAAATGAGTACTGTCATTTTTTTCCTTGCACTGCGAAAATTTTCTTGGACCATTGTTTTGGGGGTTTAAGTTATTAATAGTTTTCCATAGTTATTTCCTTCTTGTGTAAAATATTTTGATAAATGTATAAGGAATGTACCTTACCACAGCTTATTCCGTATTGTTTATTATACATTTGAGTTTATAAGTATATATGTATATATATATATATATATATATATATATATATATATATATATATATATATATATATATATATATATATATATATTTATACACTGCAAGCTTAGAGTTAATGGCTGATTTTGCAGCCACTCAGCAAATGCGATGTTATTGGATACTACTATCGAAGGTTGAATTAATGCAATCGCTATATACATACACACACACACACACACACACACACACACACACACACACACACACACATATACATATATATATATATATATATATATATATATATATATATATATATATATATATATATATATATATATATATATATATATATTACACGTATTATAGGGTCTACGTGCATTGGCATGAGTTAAAAATCCACATGAGACTGATCAGTCATTTCCCTGATAAGGAGTTTCTTGCCACTCCCAAGGTTCAACCAAGCGCCATTTTCAACGGAAACGGAATGTTTACGGATAGGAAAGTCCGCCATGAGAGCAAGCACTCGCCCTTCACTCATTCGCTGGCTAGCTGGCTCGCTCGCTCGCTCGCTCGGGGTGACTTTTGGCACTCTTGTTTTGTGGGATGTCTAGACTCTAGTCAACTCCTTCAAGGACAATATGATAATGGTGGGATGGGACTGGCGATTTAGAAGATGAGCTCGTCTAGATTCTCTCTCTCTCTCTCTCTCTCTCTCTCTCTCTCTCTCTCTCCACACATG
The DNA here is from genome assembly GCF_015104395.2 of Macrobrachium nipponense. NCBI lineage: Eukaryota > Metazoa > Arthropoda > Malacostraca > Decapoda > Palaemonidae > Macrobrachium > Macrobrachium nipponense. The sequence goes on along the minus strand of NC_087200.1, from coordinate 98,344,683 downwards.
TACGTATGTATATATATTATATATATATATATATATATATATATATATATAATATATATATATATATATATATATATATGTGTGTGTGTGTGTGTGTGTGTGTGTGTGTGTATGTGTGTGTGTACATGTAAATAAATACCCCTGTTAAATACAGGATACATCTCTAGTATAAAAGACCCATTAAAACACTGGATTTAAAGCCAAGGACTATATTTCGGTGGACTTACTTCCACCCTTATCAAGCAGTGAATGACTGAAGGAGTCTCATTGGTTAAGTATATTTCACTGATGATAAACCTTTGGTCATTCACTGCTTGATAAGGGTGGAAGTAAGTTCACCGAAATATAGTCCCTAGCTTTAAATCCAGTGTCTTTATGGGCCTTTTAACTTGATATATATATATATATATATATATATATATATATATATATATATATATATATATATATATATATATATATATTATATATATATATATATATATTATCTTTATGTATGTAAAGATATAGATAGACCTTATCAATAAATGGAGACTGTAAGCAAAGTAATTGGTGTGCGTTCTTGAGCTCAACAAATTTTGAAATGCTTTTGTATGTATATCTCGAAAATGTTTCGCCTACACACACTCACAAACACAGGTAGAACTATATATGTAACGTTTTAAGCTGTGGCTCTGTCATGGTACAGTTAAGAAATATTCTCATAATATTCGTACTCTGGATACATTTGCATTCCCAGTTTTTTCTTGAACCTTTTTCCATGTTTCAGAAGATAGCCAGTTATAACATGTTTTAGATAGCCTGGAGCTGCTCTGAGGCATCTCGGTAATTGCAGCTCGGATATTAGCCAATCAGAGAAGATTGAACCTCAGAGTAACGAAGAACAACTTAATTTTTCAACTATGAAGTTTTATGAAATTTCTGAATATACGAGTCTGGGGCCTCGTGTTCTGAATGACAGACATCGTGGTCCTTCAATGACCGATGTACTTTCGATAACGGAACGTCTGGAGTTTTTCGTGCTTTGGTTATTCAGCTCGATTTATTACCTAGTGTACGTAAGATTTGAAAGGAGGCTCCTTCTTCATTTATTGCTTCTGTCCATCCGATGATCGTCTGTCAGTCGTGTGGCACGAATATTTGCACTAGTCTTTGCGTGTGCATGAGTTGCTTTGAAAGGAGTCATGGTTTGTGCCACTTTCTTTGCTGTTGTGTTGAAATACTTGACTATTAATTTCAATTATATCTAACATTTTATCGAACGTTGGTTGCATGACTGCATATTCATATTCTGGTGTTGTTGGAGCTTGCTTGAGTTATTCTTTTACTGTCGGTCTTTTAGTGGAAATGTTCATCAAGAGCAGATTCACAGTGAAAGCTCTGGGATGTCATCTATGAGCGCAATGATGTCAGATCACCATTTCCCGGTGATATCTGCATCCAGACCTGTGACAGGAAGCGGCAATCCTGCGTAAGTCGCTGTTCAAAATGGCCTCTGGTGGGACAAGTGTTCATCCTCGCACGAATGTTCTTCCGGAGGCCTGGTTTCAAAGCCAAGGCAAACGAAGTGGTATTGGGAGAAGAGGAAAATCTAAACGGATGGTTCGAAGCTTCGAAATGAATAAAGTGGAATGAGTTTGGCCGTCAGTGCACATCATGCAGTGCACTGTAGGCATTACTTAAGGTTCTTTGCAGCGTGCCTTCGGCTCCTAGCTGCCACCCCTTTCGTTCCTTTTACTGTATTTCTTGTCATATTCTCTTTCTTCCATCTTACTTTCCACCCTCTCCTAACAATTGATTCACAGTGCAATTGCGAGGTTTTCCTTCTGTTACACCTTTCAAACCTTTTGCTGTCAATTTCCGTATGAGCGTTGTATGACCTCATAGGTCGCAGCGCTAGGCCTTTGGCTAAATTCTATATCCTTTACTTTTATAACTTGTCCTGTTATTAGTCAGCGAGAAGATATAAGGAAAAGGAAGGAAGTCTGTTGTGATGGAACTTTCCCCGCGTAGGAGGAAACAGTTTTGTCAGTTAGAGGAAGAACATGAAAATAGGAAGAGAAAATGAGGAAGAAAAGCCTCCTAGGTGTTGGCAGCAGAGGCAAAAAAGAAGCCATTGAACCGTGAAATCATAAGTTTAGCCATTCCCACATGGTGAATGGGGACCTCGTGATAGAGAGAAGATGGGGGTTTCTTCCTTGAAGGGAAGTGAGAACCCAAATAATACCTTCAGAAAGAGAGAGGTCGCTTTTCACTGGAGGAGAGGGAGAGGTTCGAGAGGTGAGTGAGGTCTGTGTTGCCAGGGTGGCACACGAAAAGTTGACTCGACCACCTTTTCGCTTACTCGGGGAGTAAGCCTACAAACTACTTTTGTTGTTGTGATTGTTGTTGCTCTTACCATCGTTCTTGTGGCGGGGGGAGGGGGTGGGGTAGGAAAGTTCCATGGAAAAGCCTAAAAAGGTCTGAAAAAGGAGTTTCGCATCGAGTTAAAAATACAGACATTTTAGGATAAAGTATTTATGATATATTCTTTAGAATGGAAATATAAAAAATAAATACTGCGCATGTTAAACAGTACAAAACTTTTATTTATAGTAATAAAATATAGCGTATTTATTTTAATTTTCGTTGGTGAAACAACGCTCTATTTGAACATGGATTGTAGCACGCACCTCGAGTAAGCTGTTTGAATCACGCCTTATTTGGAAGCATGGTCATTATTTATTTATTTTTTTTTTTTTGCGTGCATTGCACGAAAAATACTTGAACCATATAACCATTCCACCTTTTCTTCCCCTACTCGACACAGGATGGGCGTCTTGACACTGGCGTTGGTTTTAGCTGTGATGGCAGATTTTCTGTCTCCAGCGTCGTCATGTTCCTGTTTCTACCGCCACCCACAGCAACACGTCTGCGAGGCCGATTTCGGTGAGTACCTTTGAGCGCCACGGTGCTTAGCTCAGCTTTCAGTTCATTATCTCGCTGTAGCCTCTGTCCGTAGCTGATTAGTCTTCGAAGTAGGACCAGGACCTCGACGTAGAACGCAGACCATATTTCATCTCCTGACTCTGAAACCTGTATTTGGCGCAACTAGCAGAGACTTACTTTCATATAAACCTGTTGATGTATATCTACTTAACATTTTCGTAATTTATATTTCTCCATGTACATCGTTCACAAGCATATCGGCAAGTGCATGTGAGCGATTTATATGGAGAAATATAATAAATTCATAATTTACGAAAATTTTCAGTAGATATATTATATATCAAGAGGGACCCAAACACATGGCATGTATAGGTATGGGTCCCTCTTGAAGTTTTTAATTCTTAATCTGTTGTGGTTGCGTGAATCCTCTGTATTCGTACATGATGCTTATGTGTAGAGAGAGATCTCTTGGGGTCACCCTTTAAACTTAACATTTCTTTTCGCCTGGCGTTTCGTGCTTGGTTTGTCTGTCATAGGATTAAGAGGCCTTATTGCTCATTTGTTTCAATTTTAAACCGCCATCTGTCATGGGAAACATTGAAACTCTCTCTCTTCTCTCTGCATCTCTCATCTCTCTCTCTCTCTCTCTCTCTCTCCTCTCTCTCTCTCTCTCTCATTCTAAATATATGATATATATATATATATATATTATTCTTATATATATATATATATAGATATATATATACACGTTTAATATATAGATACGTATATATAATATATATTTTATATATATATATGAACTGTAAGTGCATAACACTTAAAATTTCATACACATGCATTATGAATACTTCGTTCATTCTACACCATTCAGATAGTTTGAATTAAAATGACCATCTGTAAAGCAATCATCTCGAAAATAGTTTTGGTCAGATGTCTTTTGAAGGTGACGCCAATTTCTGATTCTCTGCTAAGTGTGGGAGACCAGATATTAGACTTCTTCAGTTTCTTGCAAATCTATTTAGCACAAAGTACATTGATTTGGACTTCTAAGTCTTTCTAGCCCATAGTAATTTGTAAATATTGTATTTATATGTAATTTTATAATATTTTGTAGCACCCTACCTATTATGTAATGAATGTGATATTTTTTCTAATAAAAGATAAAAAAAAAGTTTCTTCCTTCAAGTCATTTCTCCATTCAAGTCAATTTCCCTTTCTTTGGAATTGAAATTACTTGAAAGTTAATAGAATTTTTTTTCTTTTTTGTGACAGGAAGATATTTTGGTTGTACAATAAGATGTAACTACCTCGACTGGTTTAAGTTTTTCCTCATGCTTTTTCACTGGTTGACTTAATTTTATTCACTATTTCGCTTCCACGTCGAAAAAGAAGAAGAATATTCCATTCGGTACTCAGTACCGTGAGACCTTCTCATTTGGGCATGGTCATGTTTACGCATGCTTCTTTTTGAGTAAGACTCAAAAGTTCTTCATAAGGATTTCAAAAATATCACCCTGTCAAAGTTCTGTCTTTGCCAGAGTTAAGGACTGGTTTATCTTGGGCATTATGGTCACTTATCAAGCTTACATGTTCCCTGGACAGCCTGCCATATACGACGTCTCATCTGTGTGTCGTAAAAGGTATCGTGACAATTTTTCTTTCTGATGTCGGATCGTCTACTCTGCTTAGTTTACTCCCAGTTTGGTGATGTTGGTTTCACTGATTATTATTACCCGTTTGGGAAGGGGAAAAAATGTCGTCTAAGGGGAGACCGACTGAACTACCCTTGTCGGAGTGTGGCCTGTCCTAAAAGCGGAATGTGTGAATCTGGATTTAGACGGACGTAAATAGTCACTCAACTCTCCATTGTGGTGAGCGTCCCGCTAGGGGGAATAGGTAGGCAGGCATTACTTAATTACTTAAGGTTCATTGCAGCGTCCCCTCGGTGACTCGGTCCTTAGTTGCAACCCATTTCATTCCTTTTAGTTTACCTCCGTTCGTATTCTCTTTATTCCATTTACTTTCCTCTCTCTCTCTCTCTCTCTCTCTCTCTCTCGTACACGCATGGGGTATGGCGGTGTCTGGCAACCTTATCCCAAGACTACTCGTTGAAAACCGGACGGGTAACACTTAATGAAGTCAATCCCTCCAGGGGGAGGAGGTTAAATGAGGCGAATCGCCACCAACCTTATCGGCAAAGAATAATTGCAGAGAAACCGGAAGGCTGCCCTCTTCTAGGACTGCCTCCTCATAAATGGACAGATGTGTTTGGTTGATTGACTATTCATTATGTATGTATATTTACCTATATATGCACACACACGAGATATATATATATATATATATATATATATATATATATATATATATATATATATATATATATATATAATAAGCCATTCTAGAGGGCTTATAAACAACTTCCCTAGAATATCGGAAAAACATCTTACAAGACGCCATGAGGTCGTTAACGGTCATTCTCTCTCAGATGAAGAAAGCGTCACCTCCCCCCAAACATCCCCCCCAAAACGTTCGTTGGTTCTTTTTGGCGTCACCTATATTGGCACCCATTGGTCAATAGACCTAAGGACAGGTGCCAGACCCAATCATGGCTAGAAGCAATATATCGGGGGTTTCTGGGGGGTATTGAGGAGAGAGGAAACCAAGCCGTCTCCTTGAGGGTCGGGCAGTTAAGCGTCGGTCAAGAGAAGGGAAAGACGCACTTTCCCCTCGTGCCTCTGCCGGTTTCCGCTCGGTCTCAATCCCGCCGGTACTATAGATATTAAGTTCATTTCACTCGGGCCCTTGTGTAAATTCATTAGAATATAAGACCGGTGTTAAATTAATCACTGAGCGTTTGATTTCTGCATGACCCACAGTAACTTAAGAATCCCACGCGACAGGTCGTCATAACACAGTCGGGGTCAAAATTTTGGTGTCAGGTGTGTGGGGTTCGCTGCGAAGCGCTAATTAACAGTAAAATATAGCGATCTGTGGGTCTTTCGAGGCGCGGATTCGGTGACAAATTGTTCAGTCTTTATGATCGGAAAATACACGACGGAGCGGTCACATGAAACAACAACACAAAAGGGCCGACGTTGAAGTGATACGTTAAGCAAATTCGAGCTTGCCTTCACGTAACTAAATGTCAAAGTAACGAGCGGTAGATAGCGAAGAAAGTCGGCGTGCGATATTGCAATACCGAGCGCGAGAAATCGTGAACGGGCAAATACACGCACACACGTGCTGTGCATAAAACGGCCAACAGATTAGAAAAACTGTATGCAGTGTATAAGCGAGGGAAAGACAGAAAGGACGAGTGTCGTATGATTGGAGTGAAGATTTGCACTCCCCAAATAAAAAAACCAGCCAGACGCTGGTTACGATAGCAAGTGGAAGGAGGTGGATCGTCAGCACAGTGATCGGCAGTGCCCTTCGCAGACCATCGGCGATGACAAAGAACGGAGCAAAGATGGCGGACAGCAATGAGCGCCCGCAAAAGTCTTTCCCGCCAAAGGGAAAGAAGAGTGCCTGGAGTCAGTCTGTGTGCGGCCCAAGAGAACAGGGAAACAACCCTGTTTGGGCAGCGGGAGGGATACCAGTTCTCCCCCCCTAAGGAGTAGCAGAGTGAGACTGTCGGAGTAGGGGGTGGGGACTCCCCCTACAGGACAGCACACCCCCTCAAGAGCGGGAATGGGGGGTCGGAAGGAGATGGGCACTTTCCTCCTTCCCCTAGCCCCTCTAGGCTCTAGCCGTTGAGGAGACGGTATTCACCTTCAGGATGAATGGGGGAGTGTGAGCTGTAAGCTTCGTCTGGTATAGACCAAGCTGTTAGAAGTAAGAAAAGCTGACAGCCGTCGGAAGGCGGCAGACGACAGCAAGGGAGTGTAGCAAGACACTCCTCCCCTCCCCTCAAGAGGAAGGGGACGGCGACGTGGAGAGAGGAAGGAGGGTCAGCTGGGATCCTTCCTTGGCACAAGGGACACGAGGAGAGTAATTACTGACCAGCGTGAATAATTGTCAGTGAGGGTCTTTGTGAAGAATTTAAACAGTATGGGTATGAAAATGTGGGCAACCCGCAATGAAACAAGTTTCTTTGGTTTTGTTTTATTCACAGTAGTTTAAAGTTTTTTTTTTTAAGTATATTATCAAAAGGCTTTGTGATTAGTTTATTGTCTGTTCTGTGTTATTAGAATATGTCCTTTTGATTCGAATTTTTAAGTTATTCAAGTAATTTGTCTGAGAAATTTTGTTTTATCAGGTATAACGTAAACAATCAACTAGTGATATGTCGATTTCTTTTCTTACTCAGATTGTGGTAACTGAACCCTTTTGTGACTTATCTGTGATTGCAGTTTGAGTAATTTATTTACGAACTGTTCTTATTAGAGTCAATGAGTAGTAACCAATTCACTGATATTGCTTGCCATTAATGTTGTTGGAAATTGTTGATGTTTTTTTTTATTTTTATTTTGTTCATTTTTATTGTCGGTTTTCAAGTCCTCCACCTTGAGGGTAGGAGACCAAACCCGCCCCCCCTAGAGCCTCTCCTCAATAGCCAAAGTGGTTGTCAGAGAACACCACCAATAGTGTTTAATGTTAAATTTATTGTTATTAGTAGTAGTTACCTGGGTGTTGACCTCTTTGAGATTCTCGTAGTTAAACCAGATTGTTATTCTTTTCAAGTACTAATGATACGAGTCTATTTAAGATCACTGGTCAATGCCCCGGGTTAGGTAAAGAGAGAAAGAAAAATAATAAAAAAAAAATGGAAAAGTAAATAAATGAATAAAAAAAAAATGAAATAAAATAATAATAATTTTAGTTAAGTAATAATACCGGAGCTAATGCCATTACCAAGGATAATGCCTATCCATTGCCCTCGATCGAAGTGCTTTTACTTAAAGTAAAGGAGAGTAAGTTTTTCGCCACATTGGATCTCAAGGCTTGCCCTGATGATGAAAGTAAAGGGAAAACGGCCTTTATAGCAATCGGCTATATGAATATAATTTCCTTCCCTTCAGGTTGAATATCTTACAGCTCATTTTCACGAGTAATGATACGCGTTTTAGCCTCTATAATTAGCATTGGAGTTTTTGCATATTTAGATGATTCATTGTAGTTGGTGCTACTGTAGAGGAGCGTAAGGGTAACCTGATACAAGTTTTGGAAGCATTAAGACGTCATGGGATGAAAATAAATTTAGAAAAATGTAAGTTTTTCCGGGCCGAAGTAGAATTTTTGGGGCACCTAGTAACTTCTGAAGGCCTTAAGCCTTGTGCCAATAAAGTTGTAGCAATTAAAGAATTTCCACGACCAAAACATGCGAAAGATGTAGCCAGCTTCTACGGACTCGCGGGTTACTATCGGAAGTTCATTAGGAACTTTGGACGGATAGCGAGACCGTTAGATGCATTAAGGAAGCAACCTGATTTCCAATGGGGTGAGAAAGACGAAGAAGCTTTTCAGAAATTAAAAGATGCCCTAATGAGCGACGAACTCTTGGCTTATCCGAGGTTCGATCGTCCTTTTTTTGTGACCGCAGTCGCAAGTGATATTGCGATAGGATGAGTAATCTCCCAGATTGACGATGAAGGTAATGAAAGACCAGTTTGTTTTGCATCACGAGCATTAAAAAGGGCAGAGAATATTATAGTACCTTCGATCGAGAGGCTTTGGCGGTCTTATGGTTGCTGGAGAGACACCGTTATTTTTTGCTGGGACACAAAATAAAGATTTTCACAGATCATCAACCATTAACATATCTGTTGAATAAGAGCGAGATTACAAATCGCCAAACTCGTTAGATCGAGCGAATTTTAGAGTTTGACATCATAAAGATTGAATATGTCCCAGGTAAGGTAATAGGATGGCGGATGCTCTCTCCAGGAAAATCATAAGAGTAACAACTCGTGCTACAGGGCGCGGGGAGGAGCGACAAAAGAAACCTCGTGACGTTGGTGGCACAGGCACTGCAGGCATAGTGCCGGCAACGTCGCGACGGTACCGAACAATGACAGTCAATCAAACGTAAGCGCGACGCGCAGAAAACGGGAATCTCGCAAGCACTCTCAGGTGAATGGGAGTGCCCGAGGCGGTAGATGGTTAAATGCAGGTGGAACTCCGTCCGGGGGATTCCAGAATAAATGCCCGGAGAATGAAAGTGTGGTTGATTTTTGTGGTTGGAGTGTGCGAGAATTGGTTGAAAGTCAGGTGTCTGAAGCTTGGATTAGTCAGATTAAGGCTTGTGTGATGGTGAGAGTAACGAGTTCCCGAATTTTTGTGCATTTATCAAAAAACGTGTTTTCATTGTGAAAGACGTCACGTTAAGTAAATAGGAAAAGGGCCGCTAATATCCGAGCCCAAGTCGTTTCTTCTCGAGCCTTATAGAGACAGATATACACATAGATCATGTTAGCACTTAA
>NC_087200.1:98327830-98330330 GCF_015104395.2 Macrobrachium nipponense | reverse complement strand
ATCGCACTGATAGCCACCAGACTACTACGAATGCAGCATCCAGTTTTTCCTCGCCTCCCAGCAACACGGAAGTGCCCCGTTCCGAGGGGACTGTTGATCCCCCAACCGCTTCTCCCTCCCCAGTACCTCCGGTGGAAGATATATCTCCGGTGATGATTACTAGCCCTCGTAATCCTCCCCACCCTATCTCTCCCCCCCCAACCCCCCATCGTAGATGCAGATGAAACTGATCATGAGGGGTCTGGCGGCTGGCAGATTCAAACAAGCAGAAAGAAGAGAAGAACCTCCCGTTTGGCCGCCGGACCGGAGCCCAACATTCGTGTTTCACCTCGCCCGACACATGAGAAGAGATGTCACATAGTAATTCACAATCTGCGCTCATCGGTGACGCTAGATGCCATAGTGGAGAGAGTCAAGTTTCTCACTGGCTCTGACCCACTCATCTGCCCACGAACTCCCATGCAGGATTAACATAAAGTGGCTTACAGATTACCTGCCTATTTCAACACCTCGACGTTCTTAAAGGCGAGAATTTCGGTCCTAATATATTATTTCAAGATACAGACTAATCCGGGATCAACCACCCCCGCCCCCAGGGGAACTTACTGACACTCCAACCAGGGTCATTTCCACCGCAAGTGCCAGCCAACCGCCCACGGCGAGTGACTGCCCACTCCCCCTGGCTAACCCCCCACCCCATCCACCCAAATGATCAGCGCATTCATCTCCCATCTTCGTGAGTAGCCATGGATACATTAAACATAATCTCTTGGAATATTTTTGGCCTCAAGCGGAACATTCCTCTCCTAAAAACTTCAAAGGCATCATTGCATTGCAAGAAACGCTCCTTTGGCCACATGACCTTGCCATATGCGATTCAATTCATGAAGACTTCAGAACGTTCTCGACTTCCTCGATGCAAGTTACAGACCAAATCCTAGCCGGTCGCCCGAAAGGAGGCCTTTCTTTCCTCCTGTGGCACAAATCGTTAGACAATACGATAAAGGTGATGACCTACAGGAGTGACAGATTGCTGGGGATTCAAGTGACAATAGGGAACTCTAAAATCCTAATTATCAATGTTTATATGCCATGGGAAAAATAACAATAATTTTGATCATTACTGCATGATCCTAGGGGAGTTACACAGTATTATTCATGATTCTCCAGCTGATCATATTTGTATAATAGGGGACCTTAATTCACACCCCACAAAACAATTTTATAATGAACTTACTCGCTTCTGTCAAAATCATGCTCTCCAAAATTAGCGATGTTATGCTCCTCCCTCCCTCCTCTTATTCATAATGTACCATAATCCCGAGCGGACGCTATTTGACCAACTTCCTGGGGCCTGGACCACTGCATCCACATCCCCCACAACTTCCATTGATTCGTATTATGACCCTGGCAATATTCGCTATGAACCCCTTGGGCCAACGGGCTACGATCACATCCCATTACAGGTGTCTTCTTCAGGTACCCCATCCCTCCCTACCGTGAACCCCCTAACTGATTCGCCCACCACAGCGGTAAACTGGGATTTTAAAAACCAAGAGAAAACCAGATACTTTAGAGCGACCACGGAAACCAGGTTGCGGTCAATAGTTCAACCGGCAGACGCCTTACTTTGTACTAACACAAATTGTAGAAATGACCACCACAAGAGGGATCTGAATGAATTCTATTCGAACATAATCTCCGCTTTGCTTGCTTCGGGCAGGACTGCCTACAGATTTCGTCAAGGTAATTCTCGTAATATTCCTGGATGGAATGACTTGGTTAAAGATCTGTATACATACTCACGAGAATGTTTTTACTTGGTGGAGGCAAAATGTAGCCCCAGGGAAGGGCACACTGCATTGCTAATGAGACGGCGAGAGCCGCAGTTCAAACTTGCTCTTAAGCACTGCAGGTTATATGAAAAACAACTAAGAGCCGATGCAATGTCTAGAAACTTAGAATCTGGTGATTATCCTCGTCTTTGGAAAGATATCCAGTCTTTAAATCCCAAAACTAAAAAGCTATCACAGAGAGTAGGGGAAGCAGTCGGAGACGAAGCTATTGCAAATATGTGGGGCGATCACTTCAGCAATATCCTGAATTGCATAAATGATCAAGACTCCCGAAGGGATGTAGATAACCTCCTTACTGACAACATTCAATTTCATTTTGCAGACGTTTTACGCCAGGTAACATCAGCGATGCCATAAACAGCCTACCTAATAATAAATCGCCCGGCTGTGATGGTCTTCCTGCAGAGGCCTTCAAACTCTGCCATCCGATAATTTACATTTTGCTAGCTGCCCTATTCAATGCGTGCATAATTCATCGGTTCTTCCAGACTCCCTACTCTTAGTTAACTTGATACCATTAATCAAAAACAAGCTAAAGGATGCAGCTGACCCTGGCAACTACCGGCCGAATGCAATCCAACACAACGATCGCATCGAAGATACTTGAGTCTGTTCTTCTAGTGAGACTTCTCCCCTTTCTACAC
>NC_087200.1:98307830-98325330 GCF_015104395.2 Macrobrachium nipponense | reverse complement strand
GGTACTACTGATAAGGAACAGTGGCAATCATGGTAGTAGTCAGAAGATCATGAGCAATAATTCTTGTATAGAGGTATATAAATTACTGGGACACCACTTAAATTGAAAATTTGGGGAGGAGAGCGGGAGGGGGAAATGGAGTGAGAGGAAGGGTGGGAGGGTGGGAGGAGGGGTTGGGGGAAGTGTGGTAGGGGGAGGAGGGTACATTATAAAGAGAGTTGTGAAGATGTGAGGATGGTCGTGCCAGCTCGGTAGACATTTTTATGCTTTTTGACACAGTTATTGAGTTATTGTGGATTCCACTCTTTAATATAATAGTAATAATAATTGTAATAATAATAATAACAATTTATACAGATGCGCTAGTGTAATAACGTAACGTTAATCATACTACTTCCATCGCTACTACTAAATAATAAGAACAATTGTTATATCAACATTTTCATCGCAATCACAATTATTTTTTGTTTATTTTGTAAGTCTAAAAACAGACATGAACCTTCTGGCCTTGTCGAATGACTTTGATGTCCGAGAGAGAGATTTGGAGCCCTTCACGACTTAAAAAGCTAAGAAGCTGATTAATTATATCCATTTCATGGCTCATAATATGTCGAGCATACGTTTTGCGTAGCGTTGATTTGCATTTTCAGATCATAAAGCGCCTCTCGCGCAGTTTTTTTCCCTGTAGTTGTTGGACGTTTTATGTGCTATGACATTTCATTGCTCTGTATTTTGCTGCATTTTCATGATCATCATATGTCACTTAACTTTTGCTGGCCTGTTTTTTGGGGCTCTTAAATGATGTACGAATTAGAGTTTTAGCGCAACGTTGGTGATATCATGTAGTTTGTCGTTACATGAGTTTATGATTTACACACACACACACACACACACTCATATATATATAATATATATATATATATATATATATATATATATATATATGCATGCATTCTGCATCATAGGCAATTTAACTGTCTTAAGATATACATCTGTCAGTAAACCACACGCACAAACACACACGCACACATCAAAGAAATATATCACAATAACACGATGCTAACCTATCTATCTATTTATTTATCTATCTTTATATATATATAAATATATATATATCTATATATATGTATATCTATATGTGTATATATATATATATGTATGTATGTATGTATGATATATATATATGTATCTGCTTTCCCACCGTTATCCCTATATTAAAGGGTCGGTTGCCTGATGCGCCTTCTCCACTGCCTCCTGTCAAAGGCATCATCGTCCACCAATATCAGGCATGGTTTATTGTTTGGCAAAGGGGTTTTTACGACCCCATGCCCTTTCTGTCATTAGCCACAGTTATTGGCGGTGGGCCTAGCTTTTTACTAAAAAGTTCACCTGCAAGGCAGCAGCTGACCTTTTAGTCGCCTTTTATGTCACGTAGGATCTACGGTGGTAGTATTCTTACACCCCTACCATAGGGTCATTGTGTATATATATATATATATAGATATATATATATATATATATATATATATATATATATATAATTAAAGGTGTTTGTGGGTAATATGCATTGACTCTCGACATGGTTCGGAAGTCAAGTAAAACCGTTGGTCCCGTTGCTGAATAAGCACTGGTTCCATACAACGTAAAAAAACACCATAAAAACAACCTATTTACCTCCATCAGTGGTGTAATAAATACGCTCTGTCCTTCCCCCGCCCCCCCCCCCCCCCGTTCACTTGCTTCGCCATCCGACCTTATCTTGTATAATTTTGCTCCCATCATCCTTGTTTAGTGAGTCCTTCCTTTCCATATATATATATATATATATATATATTATATTATTATATATATGTGGTATATTACCTATCTATCTATGCATAGTCGTGTTTTATACTAATACAATATGCATACTAACGTTCATACATACATACATATAATGCGTGTGTAAGTGCAGCCGTCTTAAGAAGTTGAATGATAAAAAATATTTGTGTTGTAAAAAATCTTACCTTAGCGGCAGACGGAGAAACATTCAAATGGCTTGACTGACGGAATGTAAACAACAAAGCTATGTTTTGCTAAGTTTGACATAAATACATACTATTTATTTAAGAATAAGAATAATATGATTTATAAATAGGAATAATTTACACGTGCCCAGTGTTGTTCTTTGTTGTATGAGACTGTTGTGACCTTTTTGGACTTCTTTCCCAAGGGAGACGAATGCACGGTAATTTAAAACTCGCGAACAGGAAGTCTGTCTTTACTGACTACGCTGTTTCAGACAGAGGTCAAAAACAATTTGGCTAAGCCATCCTTTCAAGAGGGCGAGGAACTGCTCTTTTTATTGTGTTACTGAACATTTTCCTTGATTTCCACTACCCCAGATTACAACCCTACTTGGGAAGAACTTAATGCCATATATGAGCCCAATGGCCCTGGTCGGGAAGCCAACCCAGTATGGTAAAAGAAATGCAGATGTCAAAAATGACCCTTACCAAATAATAATAATAATAATAATAATAATAATAATAATAATAATAATAATAATAATAATAATAAAACAAAAAAATAAAAGAATAAAAATAAATAAATGAATGAATAAATACAAGCAGGATCAGTCTCACAACAAATCAAAGAACAACACTAGTTACGTGTAAAATATTCCTTTTCATAAATCATATAATTCTTAGATAATAGTATGTGTTTGTCAAACTTAGGAAAATATAGCTTTAAATCCCGTCTGTCCTGCCATTTGAATGTTTCTCCGTCTGTCCGCTAAGGTAAGACTTTTTACAACACTCAGATTTGTTTTTATCATTGGAGGGACAGACTTCAGACTTCATTTATATCATCAGTGATGATGGGAAATCGCCATTATTTGTGGTGTATCCAAAGGTCAAGGTCAAGGTGATACTAAAAGTCAAAGGTTAGAGAGACTTCATGTGTTGCTACAGTTTTTTAACTTTACCAGACAGAGGCTTCGTGTGAAGCATGCATGCTTCACCACTGAAGCTTATTTGCCGGGTGAGGTCATGATCAAGGCGATCACAACCCGTATTTTGAGTTTATATTTGACCAAAGATCTCGACGTCTTGTAGATTTGTTATGGTTTCACCAGAACAATGTCGTTTATTGGCTATCAACAGAGGTTAAGTCGTCCTAATTCTGCTGAAATTAATTTCATTCAGCCACTTAAAGAAAAAGGCATTTAAACTTGTACAGTCGGTGTTTTGCGCATTGCATCTGTCATGATAACCACAGCTATCAGTGTGTGTTTACACGGGGTTAAAGTATGTTCCTAATATTAATGTGGTCGTCTTGGTAATTTAAAACTATTTATCAGATGCCGTTAGCAAGAGAGATGTGCGCTCTTTAATCCATCCTGTGTTTCTGTAGAGTTCTAAGCTGTTTGTCCAACCTACATAAACGTCTCATAAAGGGGTTGTTCTATAACCCAGATTCTTGATTGGATCGTAGATTAAGGCGAAATCGCCACAACACAACGAGGGATCGAGAAATTGGTATCCAACTGTGAAAGTCATCAAGAGGGGGGGGGGGGGGGGGGGGGGGGGGGGGGGGGGGGGGGGGGGGGGAGGGGGGGGGGGGGGGGGGTTGATATTTAGCAGACATCTTCTTTATGTCGTTTATCATAGACTAATTCCCTTGGTTTATTAAACCGTCTGCGTTTCGTAGATTTGATCTTTACTGCTCCAGCAACGACGTTTACGACTTGGCAAAGATGTCGCTTTTATCTTGCTTTCGACCGTGGGTGTGGACACGTTCGAATTCAAAACCAGACGCTTATTCCCTAGTACCCTGTAGTACCAAACAAGTTTTCATACATATTTTAAGCCAACTGACGTGTTATTTTGATTAGGTGAGGATAGGTGGGTGGGTGGGCAGTTCATGTTTACTTCATAGATCTAACATGAATACCAAGCTGTGAACGTGATTTTTTTTCCTTCCTTCGCCATATTGATACTCCATTAGACTATATATGACAAGTAGTATGATAACTGTTCCTCCATGTGAGGATGATTACAGCCGGAGTGTAGTGTGTGCCCATTCTTCATGAGGTAGAATCTCTCTCTCTCTCTCTCTCTCTCTCTCTCTCTCTCTCTCTCTCTCTCTCTCCCGTGGAATTTACATGTTATGTAGTGTGCATAATGAATTTTAAAAACAAGAGTGCTTATTTAATTTATTGATAATTATGCTAGGCATACTAAATTGTATCCTACACCACCCAGCTAGAGCAATGGTGTTGCAGTTGGCTGGCACATAAATGTAGAAACAATTTGACTCGCTTTCAGAGAGAGAGAGAGAGAGAGAGAGAGAGAGAGAGAGAGAATGCATAGCTGTCTGATTAAGTGTTCTCCGTAGTTTTTATCCTTCCCTGTTGGTACACTTTTAAAAGCATCTCGTATTAACATAGCACTGTGACAGCAGATTCACGCCTTACTTTCTCTCCCGCGTAATTCTGCGTGACACCTTGAAAAGTTTACAGTTTTTTTTTATGTGCGTGGCAAGAGCCGTTATATAATTGACAAAAGAGAGAAAGCGGTTTATCCATTTGGTCGATCTTTTGGGTCAAATGTAAGTGACCCTGGGATGATGAAGAGAGGTGTTGGGTCTTTGGTGACTTACGACCCACTTTGTGCCACCTCCAATTTGGAGGTTTGAGCCCTGTCCCCGTCTCCAATTGGATGGTCGCGCTGCTGTTGCCGCCTTTTCATTGGCTCTTTTGTTCCTGCTTGACCACAAACAAAACACCATCTTGAGAATGTTTTTTTGGATAACTCATTTCGGTGTTTTGTTATTTTAGGGTGTTTGTAATGATTTCGATACTGTTTACTACACACATTGGTCTTCCATTTACTGCTAAACTCGACCTGAATTATTAAGTAGAGTCGTAGCCTTCCCATGAGATGTTTCTAAATTTGGTGCCTTCGCAGCCATAACTATAAGTTTTACCATGAAGGGATATCGTTGTGTTATACAATTGAAAAGGACGTAGGACGTAGTTGCAAGCCTCATCACCAATGAGTCCTGCACAGACGTGAAAAGCAATCCAAACCATATTCGCAACTGCAGATCCACGACGTTTTCACTCGACCGGATGCTAGGCATGTGTCAATTGTTTCAATCTTCCTTCATCAAGGAGGGCTAGACTTAACTTTGTTCATGACTCTTTGGACGAGCATTGATCCCACAACGTAGTATGATACCCTGCGTCTAAAAATCGTTGTGTAAATGTGTATGAAAATACACATTTACACAATGGATAAATAGATAGGGAATTGGTTATGTGTATTGAGATGAATAACGTAGTAGTCATAAGAATTGTCGACATGATAATAATATTCATTTTGAGAAGTTGGACGCCGGCGTTTATTCTTCTGGCTTTGACTTCGTCTTCGATTCAGCAGTTAGATGTTAAGTCGGTTGCTGGCTTTTTACTTTTTCAAAAAACGGCAATTTGTGCATGAGAGAATAATATACACTAAAAGATTGTTTGGTTTTTCGTTTGAGCACAGACTTCCTTTTCATAGGTGTTCAAGCATCTCAACTTTTGGTGCAATCTTAAGTTTACTGTTACACGACATTGTGTGATAACTCTATTCTGAATGAACAATATCGAAGTTGATGGAAGATTTCTTTTGCAAGCTGTTGGCTCCTTTAGATAAGTTGTGTACGCGTTACCCCTTCTTTCTTTATCGGCAATTTTTTGTGAGGAACTCTTGCAGTTAGTTGCTAACATATGAAAGTACGAATGACTATACAAATGAAAGTCGATCAAAATTCGACTATTGTAAACTTTACCTTGGTATCTTCCCTGTTTTTTTAAAATTTTTGTACCTGTGTCATGCCAGAAAGAAATAATTTCGTATCCTGACAACGTGTTTATTACTCTTTACATACGCATAAACACACACACACACAAACAAACGTACACATATACGGTCACGATACCTGGGTGTGGGGTATTCGGTCCAGTTCTCGAAGTTGCCAGTACTGTTCCCCAGATATAGAGGGACTGTTCAATGATGCTGACAAGCTTCCCCCTAAAAAGACCCCATGAGGCGAAGGCTACACCCTACAGTGCCTCCTCTATCACCTTTTCTCCCCATGCACCGGGCTTTTATGGTTCATTTGCTAGTCTATGGGTTTTTGAGTGTAACTAATGTGGAACCCAAGTGGAACCAAGGTGGATCAACTGTTTCATTAATGACCGTTAGTTACGTTCTTTACTGACATGGTTCAGAGGTGAACAACTCTCTCTTCTCTCTCTCTCTCTTTTCGTTTTTCCTAATATCATTACGTACTCTTCTTCTTTTTCCAGTTTTTTTAGTGTACCATTTCTCTCTCTCTCTCTCTCTCTCTCTCTCTCTCTCTCTCTCTACCTAATATTATTAGGTTCTTCCTCCTCTGCTTTTTCCAGTATTTTTCATTGTACTCTCTCTCTCTCTCTCTCTCTCTCTCTCTCTCTCTCTCTCTTCGCTTTTTACCTAATATCATTAGGCTCTTCCCCCTCTGCTTTTTCTAGTCTTTTACATTGTACTCTCTCTCTCTCTCTCTCTCTCTCTCTGTAACTGAAGAACCATTTCCCCCCCTAAAGAAGCAATTAAATGTGCGTGTGGAGGCTCGGGTAATGAGGGCGTAACTTAAGATGTATATGCGTGTATGTTTATGTGTGGGTGTGGGCGTTTGTGAGGGCAAGTGGCCGTAAAGTGGAGGGTGGTGAGAGGCGATTCATGCACGCAATGTGTTGGGGGAGCCCATGTATGCTTCAGGGAAGGGATTTCTAGGTCATATTTGCGATGTTTAGTTGAGTTTACTCACTTGCTTTGTGGTTGATTGATCCTCTTGTATGTGTGTAGAATTCAGATTAGTTACGTTTAAGTGGGACTATGTAAGGGGGGCTATGTGAGACAATGGGATCATGTAGATGGGACTCTATGTCAGTGGGAGTATGGGCCCAATGTTAGTGATACTATGGGATAGTGTAAATGGCGCTATGGGGCAATGTAAGTGGAACTATGGAACAATAGAAGTGGGACTATGGAACTGGGCCTATGTGACTATGTAAGTGGAACTAGAGGAACATGTCAATGAGACTATAGGCCCATGTAAGTGGGACTATGATATTGTCTAAGTGTGACTGTGGGCCTATGCAAGGGCTATATAAGTGAGGCTTTGGGAACATGTTCGTGAGACTAT
This sequence comes from Macrobrachium nipponense, assembly GCF_015104395.2. Classification (NCBI taxonomy): domain Eukaryota; kingdom Metazoa; phylum Arthropoda; class Malacostraca; order Decapoda; family Palaemonidae; genus Macrobrachium; species Macrobrachium nipponense. Next base: position 98,318,112 of record NC_087200.1, on the reverse strand, counting down.
GGAAATGTAAGTGTGACTATAAGACCATGTAAGTGGAACTATGGGATAATGTAAGTGGGACTATAGGACTATGTAAGTGGGACTATGGCACTGTGTAACTGTGATTATGGGCCTGTGCAAGGGAGACCATAGGACTATATGAGTGGGGTGGGACTTTGAGAACATGTACTTGGGGCTGTGGAAATGTAAGTGCGGCTATCTGAATAAGTACTATATGTAGGTAAGACTATGGAGGAATGTTGGTTAATAAGAGCAAAATGAGATGACCATGTGAAGCGTCACAGAGGATCACATAATAGACAGACCCATTCATCTCTTATGACCAATCAAGGACTTTATTATTTCAGCAAATCTTGGAAGTTCTGAAGGTGGTTATGCCTCTCTCTCTCTCTCTCTCTCTCTCTCTCTCTCTCTCTCTCTCTCTCTCTCTCTCCATTCTTTATTTGGATATGAATTTCCAAGATGTAAGGGAAGATTATGATCTTTTGTGGCCGTGAGCTACCGAAACTAATAATAATAATGATAATAATAGTTAATAATAATAATAGTAATTATTATTATTATTATTATTATTATTATTATTATTATTATTATTATTATTATTATTAACTAATAGTAGTAGTAGTAGTAGTAGTAGTAGTAGTAGTAGTAGTAGTAGTACTGGTATACGCATGATTTATGAAAGTCGCGTCTATTATGATTTTTTTACTATTACACACTTTTCTTAATCCCGTGTGGAGATTAGATTTTGAATTAAAGTTAATTTTTCGTAGAAAGTAACTCCGAGCGAGTAATCGATGGCCTCATCCTAATAGCTTTTTAAAACTGGATTTCGTTTTTTATATAATCATGTTGTTATCGTTCATTTTAATTTCTGCGAGGCTCGCCATTTCCACTTATCATTTCATATGAGCTTGGTTGGTGTTACAAAATATTCCAGTTTTGTATTTTCCAAGCAGGCAGGTCCTGAAATGTTTTAATTTGAAATTTCAGAATAACCGTACCTTATTATTTGATTGAAATAATATATATTAAATCTCTCTCTCTCTCTCTCTCTCTCTCTCTCTCTCTCTCTCTCTCTCTCTCTCTCTCTCTCTCTACCAGATGGTTTTCTTACTGTTAAATAGAACGACTGGAGGCTGTACAAAAGTAGAACACATGCCTGACCTTCCTTTAAGTAGCTGTCGGCGCAATCAAGATTCCTATGAGACACTGTACTTTAAGAATGCAAATCCGAGAATGGCTGGGTTTCATATCTTAGGGCACGTCCATTAAAACTGAAATTATTTTGCTCCTCAATTCCACCAGTCTAAAGAATGGTGTCTGCCTTTTCTTTTTACTCAACCAAACGCTATCCCGTAGGAGGTAGTGCCGTCAGTGTACCTCACGTGGTGTACTGTAGACATTATTTTAGGGTTTTTGCAGCATCCCCTCTGCCCCTAGCTGCTAGCTACCTCTTTCATTTCGTGGACTGTACCTCCGCAGTTGCTCGCTGGACGAGTCTGTTGCGTATTCGTCTACCAGAATCTGGTAGCCAGGGATCCCACAGTAACCTGTAGGTCCCGTTGCTAAGTAACCAATTGGTTCGTAGCCACGTAAATAAAAATCTAATCCTTCGGGCCAGCCTTAGGAGAGCAACATTTTAACTGTACCTCCGTTCATATTCTCTTTCTTCCATCTGACTTTCCACCTCTCTTACAACTGTTTCCATGTTCAACTGCGAGATTTTCCTTCTATAACACCTTTCAGACCTTCTGACTGTCAATTTTCCTTGCAGCGTAGGATGACCTCATAGGTCCCAGCGCTTGTCCTTTGGCCTAAATCCTATGTCTGTTCTATTCTCAACTAGACACAATAGGCTATGATCCAAACGTGATTGTTCACGTTCCTTCATTCACACTTACGGCCTCCGACCCAAAGACTTGCTTCCCTCGCTGCATTTCATCCCTCACTTGTCAGTCTGTGCACATCATTATACAAGTTGAAAATGTGACGGAGTTTCTTTGGCGCAATCGAGTTTTCTGTACAGTGTATCATGAACGCCATCGAAAATAGATCTATCTCCTAAATTCAGTACAGACACCACACACCACACACACACACACACACACACACACACACATATATATATATATATTTTTATATATACATACTACATACATACCTACATACATATACAAACACACGTAATACACGAAAGCGTTTGGTACCTGATCATTAATTTTTCCCCTTTTTGCGTTATGTAATACATATGCATGTATCTATACATATACAAATTTTTCGTTTACTTAGGGAGTAAGCCTACATTACTACTTTGTTGGTGTTGCTGTTGTTGGGGGTTGGGGGTTGGGGGTGAGGGGAGGTGTGTGGAAGAGCGTATAAAGGTCTGAAAAAGATGTTTTGCATTGAGTGAAAGATACGGGAATTTTAGGATAGGATTTTCATGATTGATTTATTGGAATGAAAATAGAAATAAGTATTGTGGATGTTAAACAGTACAGGAAAATGATTTCTAATAAAATATAGCTTATTTATTATAATTTTCGTTGGTGAAAAAATGTATTGACTGTAGATTTTAGCACGTTTTAATTTATTTGGTGTACTGAATTTAGACTATGTTTATTTTAATTTATTTTATGTTTCCACTTATAACTGAGAATATAGATTATGAAGCTTTTATATTCTCAGTTATAAGTGGAAACAAAATAAAAGGCCACTATTTAAACACATTCATATTATGAACGTGTTTAATTTGTGTCCTTTTTATTTGACCCTTTTTGTTAGTATGAGTAGTATTAAGTATGAGTCTTAATTACGAAGACCACATCACGTTTAGTTAGGAATATAATGTTTACAACTTCTGCGTGAGGGGGAAATGTTGCACGCGTCGCGAGTAAGCTGGAGGTCGGATCACGCCTTGTTTCATTTATACATGCATGACTTATTTTAGTCAGAAATACTGAGCCAAAAATATCGTTATATCGTTATGTATCGAACATACGGCCGGTTGGAAAAAATATCCACACCTGAAAAAAAAAAACAGGAGGGCGGGCAGTGGCTGAGCAGTAAACTCATTAGCGGTCGAAGTCTGGCAGATCTTGTGTATCTAGGCGGGTGGGCTCACGCCTTAGATCGGGTGTATACTACATTCCTTGAATGTTATATCAGTCGGGAAATGTATATACCCGAATTGTCCGTTATAGGTAACTCCCACCTTGCTTTAAGGCCCCCATACATTGAACGATTGTCTGAACGACTGTCTGAACGATTGTCGTTATCGACCCACACACACACACACACACCCCATTGAGACAGTACGAACGATTTCCTCACCGATTTCAGTCTGAACAAAGATTTTGTCTCAAGAAGAGACGCGCGCGATAGCGTTATATCGGCAGACAAACCCATACATTGAACGATCTGTGTATGACAGACTTAAGTCGCAAGCAAACATGGTCGTGATAGATTCCTGCTGAGATCGTTCAGACACGAAGCTCCGCCCACTTTCGCATTCAGACAAGCCCATACACAGTTTTTTTGCGAACGATACAGACAGTCGTTCAGACAATCGTTCAGTGTATGGGGGCCTTTAGGATGATCTCTTAAACCTTTATGTATAAGCTCGCTGTCGAATTGCAATGAATTCATTGGAAAAACAAGTTTGAGAAATAGAATGTCTGTCATTCACAGACAGCCTCGACTGTTTGTGAAATGTAATATATTGCTCGAAGTTGATGGGTTTGTGTCTATCAACTTCCCGATTCTATAAAAGGCGCGTCTTTTTAGTTGCCAGCTTTTACTGTCGACTCTCCATGACTTCATTAATATCCTCAGATCATCTTACCCTAATCTAAGTACCTTGTTTTCCTCGCGGCCTTCAAAAATTTAACTTTGCTGCTTGTGAAATGTAATAGGTTATTGGCAAAAGCGCAGTATTAGGAGAGAGGTTAATGGTGGCACTGACGGAAGTGATGAGGATGGCGAATATGAGTGGCGCAAGCAGAGCAGAGAGAGCAGCGCCTTTTAAGGTCTTTTTGCCAGGGAAGCATCGAGAAGCAGACGACGGTTTGTGTGTGTTTTCAGGTGGCGTTCTGAAGAGTGTGTGTGGGTGGGGAGAAGGAAGAGAGAGAGAGAGAGAGAGAGAGAGAGAGAGAGAGAGAGAGAGAGAGGGGACTGTTGAAGAGAGGGAAGGGACTGGTCATCTAAAGGAAAGACCCACGCTTGCGTAACGGCTGGTCTTACAAAGTCGTCTCTCGAGGTTTTTGTTTTATTGGCCTGGAGGGGCTAATTAAGATAGTTGCTGGCTTCAGTGTTATTTGACAGATAAATAGAACAGGCTTCGGGTTTATTTACTGAGGAAGCGTCAAGATCACAACGGACGAACTCATGAAAGGGGAATGGGCCGCTAATTAGGAAGGATGTTTAGAATATAAAATTGAGTTGTGAGGTTCAGTGAGAGTTAGATGTGATCGTATAAGACAGCGGGAAAGTAACAGGAATGCAGGAATTTAGAGGTAAAATATTAAGTCACTTGGAACTGTAATGAATCGTAAGTGATCGAACTTAAGAAATGCCTCCTTGGTGGAAAAGCAGTTGTGACTAGTGGGTATATTACTTACCACACACTGACACACATTATATTTATAAACCTTTTATGTGCGGGGTTGGGGGTTTAGGAGTCATATTGCACCAGTCAGAAGAGAGTTCGATTTCTGGCATAGGTTGACCTATTTAACTATGTATCGTTAATAAACTCGCTGTGCTTTGGTTGATTTAACCAGTGACTAATGTACTTGGTTGTTGTGTGACTGCGGAGAGTCTCGGCCAATTGCTCGATTTATCCCATTCAGGGAAAAGCCGTACGGTAATTATATATGTATATATATATATATATATATATATATATATATATATATATATGTGTGTGTGTGTGTGTGTGTGTGTGTATGTATATGTATAGTGTGTGTGTGTGGTAATAAATGTACTTATTAGTTATACAACTACTATTCCACCAAAGGTTTCATTGGGGCCATTTCTTTAATTCAATCACTTACGATTCATTAAGGTTCCAAAGGGATTCAAAATTTTACCTCAAAATTCCTGCATTCTTTTAAACTTTCCACGCTCTCATAACTCTCAGTAAACTCACACTCACACACACACACACACCACACACACACACACACACCACACACATATATATATATATATATATATATATAATATATATATATATATATATATATATATATTAGAACAGGTGGCTTTTATCAACACCAAATTCATTCTTTATGATTGGGAACCAAAATTCGCTATTTATGTTTTTTCCTAATACCAATCTTATTATTCATGGCAAAGCAAAGCAAAGCAAAGCAAAGCAAAGCAAAGTAAGTGACTTAGTTGTCTTTATCCATTTTTATAATGGCATAATGATCACGTCTGAGGGACTGGGCTCTTGGTCCGTATAAAGATCGGCGTCTTCCGGTTATCGTTGTAATGGAAGACGATCGCAACTGTTAGTTTCCTTAGCTGTTTGCTCGGGTGTGCATTGTAAGAATGCATTGGTTTTGTTAATGTAAGTTTGCATATACGTATATATGTGTAAGTCAAATTATGCATTATATTTAAAATGTTTTGTGGATCAATTATGTGACTGGAAAATTAGAACGCACCATTTTTATTACTTTTGAAAATGTTTTTGAGTATGTTCGTGTTATAAAAATGTTAGTCTTACTTTTTTTTTTTTTTTTTTTTTTTTTTTAACCATGATATTACGGCGGTTGGTAGTGTGTGACTTCCAGTGTTTCCAGGTTCCATTGATTCCTGGTCCAAAAAGTGTCCAGGTGTCTTCTTTCATTCGGTCTTGAGGCAGTGAAAGAAAACTATTGAAATGCCATTTGCTTGTCTGTCCGTCCTCAGATCTTAACTCTACTGAGGCTAGAGGACTGCAAATTCGTTTGTGATCACCCACCCTCCAATCATCAAACATACCAATTTGCAGCCCTGTAGCCTCAGTTGTTTTTATTCTGTTTAAGGTTTAAGTTTGCCATGATCGTGCGTCTGGCACCGCTATTGGTGCCAACAACCAAGGCCACCACCGGGCCGTGGCTGAGAGTTTCATACAGCATTATACGCTTTACAGAAAGTGAAATTGCGCCGAAGAAGCTTCAGTGCATCGCTTTACTTGTTTAGTATGAGCTTCTGTCCTTAGATATTACGCAGCTGTGGTCGGTTCGTTCTCTCCGCCATAAAGATGATTGAATGAGATAAGGCAGAGTTCAACCCTAGAGTGAAAGGGACAACATTGGTGACCATCTGCGAATGCATTTATTGGACGGAGGCGGAATTCATTCAGGAGTTTCTAGTGTTTTTATTAAAAAGCTTCAGTATTTTGATAAATCTGTTTAATTATTGATGTGATCGTTATGTGTCTAGCACCAAGATGACTGATCTCGCAGCGATCTTCATAACCGATAACAGCAAGATCTATCCAGTTATTTATGCAAATGTAGTAAACAAAAGCAGTCTACGAAAATAGTAATATTTGGTAATGAATCGTGTTGTTTGAAGGAGGTAACGAAATATTCTCAGTTGAAAGTATCACGAGCAAATAAGAATGTAAAACTCATTATGGATTTTATTTTGTTGAAAGTTTTAAAATTCCCCCAGGTCTTTCTCTCTCTCAGCGGACTACGTTATTGTCTTCATGCTGAGGGGAAACATTTGTTTTAGTTCCAAGTCCCTAAGTCGGTTTTCCAGCGTTTTCATGAGAGCTAAGTCCTGTTCATTTGTGTGCGCAACTTTATACACTGTCTTCATACTCTTCGATTTGATTAAAAAATATAATCGTTTTTTGCACATTATGAAAAGTAATATAGTATACATTTATTATTACATTTGTGGTAGCAAGTTTATTGATATAATTGTCCTGAGAAAACCCGCAATGTTTGTGGTTATTGATATATTTATTGTTACATTTTTGGTAGCGAGTTTATTGACATAATTGTCCTTGGAAAACCTGCAATATTTGTGTTAATTAATATATCTATTGTAACATTTTTGGTAGCGAGCTTATTGACATAGTGTTAATTAATATATTTATTGTTGTATTTTTGGTTGTGAGTTTATTGACATAATTGTCCTTGGAAAACCTGTAGTGTTTGCTCTATATTATTATATTTTTTAATTAAATTTTTGATTGCTAGTTTATTGACATTTGTCCTTGGGAAACCTGCAATATTTTTTGAAAATTATTATAAGAAAGATATGGAAGCGTACTCCATGGCACGCCACGCCTTCCATTAGAGGCGATGCCCTTCACAGGTAATTAAGATGCAGCGAGTTGCATGCTGGCAGCTCGAGACTCACACCTTGCAACGTTGATTGGAGCGTAGACTCCCCTGCATTGCTAATTGGAGGCCATAAGCATCATCGGTTATCAGGTTTCACGATGCGAATTTACATATGTTCATCTGGCTCTGATGCTCAGCCAGGCAGCTCTCTTGACCTCCGTCCTCCTCTACCTGGGGCATCCAAGGAGCTGGGCTCTGGAATTTGTAGTGGGTTGGGTTAGGGAATTATTAGAAGAATCTCTCTCTCTCTCTCTCTCTCTCTCTCTCTCTCTCTCTCTCTCTCTCTCTCTCTCTCTCTCTCTCTCTCTCTCTCCCTCCCTCAAAAACACAAATACAACTCAAGCAAAAAAAAAAAAAAAAAAAAAAAATATATATATATATATATATATATATACACAGATTATTAAGCCTTCTTCAGTTATTTATTTTCAAACCACACAGGGATGCCATAACAGTACACACACACTCACACGCATATATATATATATATATAATATATATTATATATATATATATATGTATATTATATGTATTATACATGCATATAACTGAATCACGAATGTAGAGAATTTGATTAAGTAAAGGACAGTAAGTCGAAAGGCCTAGCACCACACCACTGATTCACTTTCCTTCGTAAATTTTGCCTATTAATATATATATATATATATATATATATATATATATATATATATATATATATATATACATATAATGTATATTTGTATAAACTGTTATCGAGATAAACAAGTATCTGTCTTCCTCACTGAAACTTATTTTATATGAAGGCAAATGTAGGTAGCATTTTGAGATGTTTAAAACTAAGTATACCTCTATCTCGATGTGTATTTTCCAAGAAATGCTTTTTAGCCTGTCTCCTGGAGATCGTGATTACTCAGAAGACCTGATTATATCCATTTATGAGATGATAAAAATTGCTACTTTGTTTTCATTGTTTGTATTTTGTCAGGCATTGTGATTATTGTTACTGCCATCAAGCGAAAAGCGCTACTACTCTCTTCCCGCTTTTATGAATAGATTCTTCATAGACTTTTCTTCTTTAGACGCTTTATTTTCTCGACATTTGTTATTTTAATCTTAATTCATTATCAGCAGTTTCTTTGTCTGGAAATTACTCTTATTTGGTACAAATTTAATTTCGTATATTGTGTTTATAATTTTTGCTTATATTATGTTGATAATGCGACAGTTCTTTGTTATTACTGAAGCTGTGCTTTTTTTTATTAGTTTTATATATAACCATACACACACACACACACACACACACACACACACACATATATAATATATATATATATATATATATATATATAATATATATATATATATATATATATATATATATATATATATATATATATATATATATATATATACATATATATATGTATATATATATATATATATATATGTGTGTGTGTGTGTGTGTGTGTGTGTGTGTGTGTGTGTGTGTGTGTGTGTGTATGGTTATATATAAAACTAATAAAAAAAGCACAGCTTCAGTAATAACAAATTGAAGGAAAGCCGATCAATTACCATTCTATGTTTCTACCTAACATCAATATAATCAAATGCAAATATACTGGTTATAAAAGAAATACTTTTAAAAATTTTAAATACAAAAATTTATTATTAAACTCAAAGTTTATAAGTGAAATTCACAATATCAGGCAAAATTACTGTTACTTGAAAACAAAGTAAAGTTTAATTAATTCTTGAATCAAATTAAGTAAAATTAAACTAAAATTTAATTTTCCACAAAACTCAGAAAATTAATTCAAAATTTCCAAAATTCCCCCCGCGGTTAGGCAATAATTGAAAAAATTAGGAATGGCTAAACAATAATAAACTTGAAAAAATTCTAAGTAAATGCAAATTAATTCACAAGTGTTAAATTTAATTAAATGTGCAATGATTAAGCAGTGAAAATAACTAATTAAATTGTGAATGCAAATGAAAATATAGAAAAATGTGGACAATATCAAAATAAAAAGGCACACTTCAACAAGAAAATGAAAAAATGCACAAAATGAAACAAACACAAAACACAAAAATTTGCAGTGTGTAAAAGTGTAAATCTTTTCACTCAAAACATTGTAACCATCAGTTTTTACCAAACCCTCGTAACCATCTGTTATTAGTTACTAGTTAACCACTGTTCCTATCCGTTATTAGTTTCTTACGAAACCATCATAACCATTAGATATTAGTTGCAACTAATAAAAATATAACACACTTTAGCTTTTTGGTATACCAACTTCTTTCTTTGCTGCCGTCTTGGTTCACTTTACCAAACCCAGGCGCCGTTACGAAACAATGTTTGTTCAGATTCCACAAAAACACTATTTAACACTAAATAAACTAAGAAATATCAAATATGAAATTCTCAAGTTACGAGTGACCAATTTACGTTATGTTAATATAATCTCAAGGATGTCGAGAGAGAGAGAGAGAGAGAGAGAGAGAGAGAGAGAGAGAGAGAGAGATATCTGAATGCCTCGCGGTTCTAAGATATAATGAATTTCTCTTCCTTTGCGGAAACTGGGCAGGGGAGAAGACAAAACGTTTTGAGACAAAATGCTTCTAGAAGCTTCGAAATCTTATGCAACTTTATATGAAAAATGTGTAATCTGCACGTGGCACTCGGCAAAGACATACACGTATGAGTCCAGTCTGTTAAAAAAAGACATGTACTTTACTCAATCGATCGAAGCAGAAGCCCTTATCACACATGATGACAGATTCCCAAAACACATTGAAGATTCGAGCTCGCTTATCAAACGTGTTGACAGATTAAGAAAGCAAACGGATCTCGCAGTTCCTCTAATCTCACAGTGCTGACATAATAGGGAAACAATCGTAGTTTCGAATGGACAAAGAAAATCTCTCCCTTTTTACATTCTACCTTATAT
>NC_087200.1:98290330-98305330 GCF_015104395.2 Macrobrachium nipponense | reverse complement strand
TTTGTTCATGAAAGGGAAGACAGTTGACTTCAAAATACCGAACCTAATGTTTTAACCCAACCTTAAACAACCTGTTTCCCGTAAAATGTAATAAAAAAGTCAAATTATAAATTATTTAGCTTGAGAGTCATTGCTGTTATACCAAACTACCCAGCTGAAGTACATAGTCGGGTCATACGTCAAGGCAAGGAAACTATAAGAAAATAAGTCAAAGGACTGAGTTATTACATTTTTATAACATTTTTCTATTTGCGTAAGGTTAAGCATCGTTCGTTCTCAGATGTTTATTACTTATTTGTCTTAGACTCAGCATCAGTACGAACACCTCCTGATGGAGCAACTGTGTGGGCTGAGCCAACCTTAATAAGGTTCGATTTTCTTATGTGATCTTGGCATAAAAGTCAGGATCACTGAATTTTTTTTATATGCTCTCTCTCTCTCTCTCTCTCTCTCTCTCTCTCTCTCTCTCTCTCTCTCTCTCTCTCTATTCCGTGAGTTGGATAATGCCCAATTGTATTATATTAAAGAATATCCAACGTTTATAGAGTAATTGCTTCTCGCAAATCTGTAAGAAATTTTTTCCAGGTAAATCCTATGATACAGTTTTACAAAAATGATCAGAGTGATTCAGCATGGGAATAGAAGGTACTTTGAGCCATTCAAATATCTGTCCATACGAAATTCACCAATGGAACGTTTGAGATTGCGGCCAGAGCGGTTTGGAATTTAAGAATTTTTATTTAAACTATAACACTGATATTAGCGTTGGAAGTATCAGCATGAGGAGTGAGTACTTAATTGGCGTTTACGAAGCGTCATTCTTTTTCTGTCTTCACCTACTCATTGTTTTAAGAGCGTCAAGGAAAAACAACAACGTCACGCAAAGCGCACACCTACGGATGTGCGCTTTGCGTGACGTTGTTGTTTTCCCTTGGCGCTCTTAAAACAATGAGTCAGCTGCGACCCTATCAGCATAATCAACACGGCAATACGCGAGAGTAAAATAAAAAGAGGATGATGAAACGTACTTCACTCAGCTCTTTTATTTTTGTCACAGGAAATTCTCAGGTCCAAAGCTTTCAAACGCGATCTTAGTATTTTTAACCAGCGGTTTGTGGCTCTTAAATGCGAGATCAGCTCTTATGTAATACTCCAAGTAGCGTGGGAGATTGCTGTATAAATAAGCACTTCTATATATGTAGGGCAATTTAAAAATCATTGTAAGGCGAGCAATGTTCAGCCTGATCACCCGGAAGCGAAACAGCAGCAATTCGCTCATACAAAGTATCCCAAGCAGTGAGGCAAGGAGAAGATCTAAATTGTGGGGAAGATGGGAAAATTAGGTGTTTGTTCCCTAAATGACTTAATCTCTGTTTTTGCAAAATGTCATCTGTAGAATCTGTCATTATTATTGTATTGCTACGATTTTATTACTGGTATTTTCCTTTTTTTTCATTATTACTGGGAATATTATCAGCTATAGTTTTGCTACATTCAATTTTCGTACATAGCCTTCTGGGCCTGACTACTGTAGCCACCAAAGGTCCCTAGCTAGAATTTAATTGTAATCAGTCTATTCTGTAATTGTTACAATCTTTAATGCTTTTTTACTATTCTCAATATTATTACTGTTATGACCATTATTTTGATTACCATCATTTACACTACTTCAGCCAGTATGGATATTGCTGATTAATCTTTTTGTTTCCTCATGTTATCCTATGTACCTAGATTGTGTATGTTATTGTCTATTCTTTTTATATTCCGTGTATATGGCCTTGAGCTGATAATAGAAATTATTATTGTTAATATTATTATAAGATAAAATCCAAGTGAATCTGATCTTGTTTGTCCTCCCCCTGGTTGAGCCAGGGTAGGTATAGTAGATTCACATCAACCGTGCTTTTCATATCTAGGCCAGTCCCTAACGACACTCCTGATTAGCTGTTGGAAACTCTCAGTCTCTCTCGAGAGTTCACAGAGGTAGGACCTAGGATCTATGTTCCACCTCTCTTGAGGGACACGGCTTTCAAAAGTACCCGTCAGGAGAGGTGGAACATGCATCCTGCCTAAGTGAACTCTCTCGAGAGAGACTGAGAGTTTCCAGCCCTGTCATTGGCTTATCAACAACCAGTCAGGGGCGTCGTAAGGGACTGGCCTAGATATCAAATGCACGGCCGATGTGAATTTACTCTAGCACCTGGCAATGGGCGACTGTAGGCCAGCATTGTTTGAACCATATCATAAATATTTTTTATCGCAGAAAAAAGGTAAGAACATATTTGGAATCCTCGTGAAAAGTTCTATCAGAAAATGTTTTCGTCCTCTATAACTAATTTGAAAGAAGTTAGCATGGTCGGATATCCGGCTGGATATTCGGATCAAAACGCTACCATGGGGAAACCATCCCCTAATATCATCGGTATTTTTCATCGCAGGAAAAAGTAAGAGCATATTTAGAATCCAAGTGAAAAGTGCTATCAAAATAGTGCTTTATTTTTTCTCTGCTAATGGTAACAAAGAAGTTAGCATGGCCGGATTATCCGGATGAAAACGGGACCCGGTTAAAAACCATCCCCTATAAAATCTACCTATATAGTCCGACTTTGGTTCAATTCGGTCTAGTAGTTTCGCCGTCTATAGCAAACATACACATAAACATAAACATACATACATAGTCCGACCGTCAGCTTTATGTATTAAGATATAGAAATATGTAATACACTCATATATATTATATATACATATATATATATATATATATATATATATAATATATATATATATATATATATGTATATATATATATACACACTACACACACACACACACACACACACACACACACATATATATATATATATATATATATATATATATATATACACACACACACACACACACACACACACACACACACACGCATGTACACTGAAGATCAGAATATGAGCCCTCGAAAATAGGTTTTGATTGGTGAAATTTTTTTCGTGTCATATTCATTAAATGGACATGGCATTGGATACGAGTAGTTCATAACTATTCTCGGATTTTGCTTTATTTATCCAGAAACAATTATGAGAGTCAAACAGCTCATAATTGTGAGCATTCATGATTCGCATGCTTTGTAAATGACTAGTTTCAGTCAGTACATGTTGTGCTACTGCTATTTATGATTATGATAATAATAATAATAATAATAATAATTAATAATAATAATAATAATAATAAGAGGCTGGCAAACCAAGTAAGGAACATAAAGAAAAAGAACTGGCTCTCCCCAACAGAAAGAGAAGAACTGGAAAGGGAAATGTCACACGACAACGAATTACACGAAGACGAACTGAGAGACGATGCCACAGAAGACGACAGGGATGATGAGGTATCAAACAACGACACACGAAGAAACACCGACGAAGTAACAGAGAGGACGGAATGGATAGAAAAGATTAGACAATGGATGGAGCCAGATACAGAGAGAACAAAGATCCCCTCCATGAAAGCCTACAACACCACGAAATTAAGGCAGAAAACAAGTGAGGTCAATGAAATAATGGGCATAATACACACCACCAGTATCACAGAAACAAATAACTTGTCATATGCAGGAGCAAGATTAGTAGCAGAACTGATGGGGATTCGAACACCAACACCACCAGCACAACCAACCCAACAGAAACCAAAACAGCAACCTCCTTGGAAGAGGCGCCTGGAAAAGCAAATCATGGTGATGAGATCTGACTTGAGTAAACTGAAAGAGATGGCAGAAAAAAGGCTAAGAAGCAAGAAAACAAGGGAGGAACTCAACGAGAAATACAAAGTACAAGAGAGGGGACTAAACAACACAATAGAAGATGTAAAACAAAGGCTTAAGGCCAAAGCACATAAGATCCAACGGTACATGAACAGGAATAAGGGATACCAACAGAACAAACTATTCGGAACCAACCAGAAAAGACTATACAGCCAACTAAGAGGGGAAAACAACCACCAAGAAATTCCTGAAGCCGAACCAATAAGAGACTCTGGGAAAACATATGGAGCAATCCGGTATCACACAACAAACATGCAACATGGCTCCAGGAAGTCAAGGAAGAAGAAACAGGGAGAATAAAACAAAGATTCACAGAGATCACGACAGACACAGTCAGACACCAACTAAAGAAAATGCCAAACTGGAAAGCCCCAGGTCCCGATGAAGTCCATGGATACTGGCTCAAAAACTTTAAGGTCCTACACCCACGAATAGCAGAACAACTCCAGCATTGTATCTCAAATCACTATGCACCCAAATGGATGACCACAGGAAGAACATCCTTAGTACAAAAAGACAAGAGTAAGGGAAATATAGCCAGTAACTACAGGCCTATCACTTGCCTACCAATAATGTGGAAGTTACTAACAGGTATCATCAGTGAAAGGCTATACAATTACCTAGAGGAGACAAACACCATCCCCCACCAACAGAAAGGCTGCAGAAGGAAGTGTAGGGGCACAAAAGACCAGCTCCTGATAGACAAAATGGTAATGAAGAACAGTAGAAGAAGGAAAACCAACCTAAGCATGGCATGGATAGACTATAAGAAAGCCTTCGACATGATACCACACACATGTCTAATAGAATGCCTGAAAATATATGGGGCAGAGGAAAACACCGTCAGCTTCCTCAAAAATACAATGCGCAACTGGAATACAATACTTACAAGCTCTGGAATAAGACTAGCAGAGGTTAATATCAGGGGAGAGGATCTTCCAGGGCGACTCACTGTCCCCACTACTCTTCGTAGTAGCCATGATTCCCATGACAAAAGTACTACAGAAGATGGATGCCGGGTACCAACTCAAGAAAAGAGGCAACAGAATCAACCATCTGATGTTCATGGACGACATCAAGCTGTATGGTAAGAGCATCAAGGAAATAGATACCCTAATCCAGACTGTAAGGATTGTATGTGGGGACATCAGGATGGAGTTTGGAATAGAAAAATGCGCCTTAGTCAACATACAAAAAGGCAAAGTAACGAGAACTGAAGGGATAAAGCTACCAGATGGGAGCAACATCAAACACATAGATGAGACAGGATACAAATACCTGGGAATAATGGAAGGAGGGGATATAAAACACCAAGAGATGAAGGACACGATCAGGAAAGAATATATGCAGAGACTCAAGGCAATACTCAAGTCAAAACTCAATGCCGGAAATATGATATAAGCCATAAACACATGGGCAGTGCCAGTAATCAGATACAGCGCAGGAATAGTGGAATGGACGAAGGCAGAACTCCGCAGCATAGATCAGAAAACTAGGAAACATATGACAATACACAAAGGACTACACCCAAGAGCAAATACGGACAGACTAAACATAACTCGAAAGGAGGGAGGGAGAGGACTACCAAGTATAGAGGACTGCGTCAACATCGAGAACAGAGCATTGGGGCAATATCTGAAAACCAGTGAAGATGAGTGGCTAAAGTAGACGAAGAACCAGAAATATACAGAGACAGGAGAATGACAGACAGAACAGAGGACTGGCACAACAAGCCAATGCACGGACAATACATGAGACAGACTAAAGAACTAGCCAGCGATGACACATGGCAATGGCTACAGAGGGGAGAGTTAAAGAAGGAAACTGAAGGAATGATAACAGCGGCACAAGATCAGGCCCTAAGAACAAGATGTGTTCAAAGAACGATAGACGGAAATAACATCTCTCCCATATGTAGGAAGTGCAATACGAAAAATGAAACCATAAACCACATAGCAAGCGAATGCCAGGCACTTACACAGATCCAGTACAAAAAGAGGCATGATTCAGTGGCAAAAGCCCTCCACTGGAGCCTGTGCAAGAAACATCAGCTACCTTGCAGTAATAAGTGGTACGAGCACCAACATGAGGGAGTGATAGAAAACGATCAGGCAAAGATCCTCTGGGACTATGGTATCAGAACAGATAGGGTGATACGTGCAAATAGACCAGACGTGACGTTGATTGACAAAGTCAAGAAGAAAGTATCACTCATTGATGTCGCAATACCATGGGACACCAGAGTTGAAGAGAAAGAGAGGGAAAAATTGGATAAGTATCAAGATCTGAAAATAGAAATAAGAAGGATATGGGATATGCCAGTGGAAATCGTACCCATAATCATTGGAGCACTAAGCACGATCCCAAGATCCCTGAAAAGGTATCTAGAAAACCTAGAGGCTGAAGTAGCTCCAGGACTCATGCAGAAGAGTGTGATCCTAGACACGGCGCACATAGTAAGAAAAGTGATGGACTCCTAAGGAAGCAGGATGCAACTCGGAACCCCACACTATAAATACCACCCAGTCGAATTGGAGGACTGTGATAGAGTAAAAATAATAATAATGTCCCTTTTTTGCATCCGTTATGCAATTCAAAAGCCCTGTTTTCCTAACTTTTTAGTGTAGAAGATGAAAGTTAGACAAATAAAAGCTTTCGAAAAGCTTATTCAATGCAGAGGAGCAGAACTCTTCAGTAAATTAATTATAATGATTTTAATAATAATTATAATCGTTACTTTAAAGAAAGAGATTTCCATATCCTATTCTTTTAGTGCAGCGGAAGAAATGGGCACACCACCACCGGGAGTTGAGTCGTAGGGTAAATAAATCACTCATTTTAAAACTTACTTTTCCTTCGATGTATATTTACGCTGGATCCGTGCCAGTGCGATGGCCATCTAAGAAATGAAGAAGCAGAAATTGTTGCCAAATATGCAGGAATCTTCCAATGGGCATTTGCTTGTTCAAGGGGTCCATAAGACAAGAAATAAATAACTTGATAGATTGCTGAAGCCTTAAGGTCAAACGTGTATATCTGTTACAGTAAATATGCGAATTCCAGGGATTTCAAATGTGTCAGATGTGTTTTACCGTGTTTATTACTAGCCCCTGGGGGGATGAAATGTACCCTAAGTGAATGTGATACCCCCCACTCCCAAGGGGCTAGTACTAAACATGGTGAAACAACGTAGATGAACCATTTTCACTGTCATTCCCTGGGGATTTCGTTCACATATTTACTGTAACATACAGACCCTCAGGAAAATGTTAAAAGCTGTACAATGGGGAACTGGCTGCGATAGACTTCCTTGCCGAAGGCAATTGTTTTTTGGTATTTTAGAGTTTGTATTTTGTACTTCATTTCAAATGTCATTGATTCTTCCGGTATACTTGTAAGTCCGTGAAATTAACTACCTTAATACACGTTCACCAGCCTCTGTAATACGGGACCTGTATGCGGTTATCTCCTTGTCATCTGTGAATGAAATACTGACGTAGTGCTGTAAGTAGATTTGCATAAATCATAAAACAACATTCCTGGCCTCGAAAGTAATGGAGGGCTCTTAACCTTACCCTGCGAAATGCGCTTACTTTCCCCTTAAGCTGCCTCATCGTCTTCTCATATTTCTCGTGAGGAAATCAGCAATGTTCGGACTGTCAGGTGAGGCGGCTGTTTCTTTCCTCCTGATATTCAGCTTTGAGAAACTTCTGACTTTTGTTTTATCTTCATATGATCTGCAAGTAATCTGTGGATGCTGTAAACCCGACATAATAACCTGCTTTTTGGACTTAAAATACTGGTTCCTGTTCCCCAATTGACTTGAAATAGATACTGGTTCCTGTTCCCGAATTGACCTGAAATAAATACTGGTTCCTATTCCCGAATCGACATGAAATAATGACTTGTTCCTATTCCTGATTGACCTGAAATAAATACTGGTTCCTATTTCCGAATTGACCTGAAGTACATACTGGTTCCTATTCCCGAATTGACCTGAAATAAATAATGGTTCCTATTCCTGAATTGACCTGAAATAATTATTTGTCCATATTCCTGAACTGACCTGAAATAAATACTGGTTCCTATTCCCGAATTGACCTGAAATAATTATTTGTCCATATTCCTGAACTGACCTGAAATAAATACTGGTTCCTATTCCCAAAATGACCTGAAATAATTACTTGTTCCTATTCCCGAATTTACCTTAAATAAATAGTGGTTCCTATTCCCTAATTGACCTGAAATAAATACTGGTTCCCATTCCCAAATTGACCTGAATTAACACTGGTTTCTATTCCCAAATTGACCTGAAATAAATACTGGTTCCTATTCCCGAATTGACCTGAAATAGATACTGGTTCCTATTCCCGAACTGACCCGAAATAAGCGGAAGGCACAAGTTGGAATAGGGAAACGAGCCTCTGTTCTGCTCGCTTTCATTTCCTTTTACTTGATTTTTGTTCCTTCAGGCAATATAAAGAGCATTCGGTTTCTGTGGGACCCATTGATTGCTACATTCAGGAAACTAAAAGCTATCGGACTCTCAGCAAGCGTCATGTTTCAGTCATATGAGATGCATAGAGGGGTTTGATTCACATATCTTCGCTTAAGTTAGAAGGGAATTCAGTGGTCATTGGAATGAATAGGTGAGTCTTCCCCCAAGGTCTTTCTTGACCGTGAGTATTGGTTTCCCTGTCCGTGGCCGCTCTGCTCTTCGTATTTTTCTTTCGCCCCTCGGCTATACCCGTGCTCTTCTTTCACTCGTGCGGATGAGGGGGGGGGGGGGGGGGGATCCCTCTCATGTCATCAGAGCTAAGGGGCTGTTATCGTGGCGGGGTGGGCAGTAGAGACTTGGCCCTGTGAAAATTGTTATTCGAAACAACACGATCCCCAAGTGGGATAATGGGATGGTGCATGAGTAGCATGTAGAGAGGGGGCAGTGCTATGTGATGGCTATTTAATGGGGCTATTAACTCCATCGGTTGTTTTAGTGGGTCGTGTAGGTCGTCTTGTTATTCGTTGTGAAGGACTGAAAGGAATATGGATGCCATGGAATTGGCTGCTCTCCATTTCGTGTTGGTATTCGCCTGTCATTTAATGGAAGAAATAGTTGAGTTGTCGTTACAATGTAGTATTTAATTCCAAGTGTTAGTTATTGTGTGTCTTTTATTCCTCAGGAGGTGTTATATCTGGGGGTCATGGTTACGTGGACGCGCTGTTCTTTTTGAATGCCAGACCGGTGGACGGGGAACTATTGTCCTAATTATTAACCTTGTAATGGTCACAAGGAAACAAGATGGGGATTGTTATTATTCAAACTTGGCATTCTTTTTGATGACATTTTTGCTGATGCTAGACTGGAATGAGATACAAGAATCCTGTTATTAACTCTGTAAAAAAAATGAGAGGGATAGATGTAAATATAGATCTCTTTTAAAACCCAAAGTATTTCATATCGGAGCGAACTCTCAATAAAAAAAAAATCAAGGAAGAGGACCAGAAGCAAAGGTAATAACAGGAATTGTCAAATACAAGATCTAACCTTGGCACCTAAGATTCACTTTGCCTCTGGACACGTGCCAAAGCAAATGATCGAGGTAGATAAATCCAGTATTTCAAGACATGAAATTTAATGAGTTTAGCCACAATCGGCTATTTTAGTGGGTTGTTCAGCCTGGCATTGGTGAAGCTAATTTTCGAAGAGTGTCTGGGCTGAGATGCATGGGATAGGTTGTAGTTTTATGTAATCTCCATACTTGCATTCCCGTAAAGGATAGTGCGGTCAGTGGACTTCACGTGGTCCACTGCATGCATTACGTAAGGTGCCTTGTACCGTCACTTCGGCCCCTAGCTGCAAACTCTTTCATTTTTTTTACTGTACCTCCGTTCGTATTCTCGTTCTTCCATCTGATTACTGCCCTCTCTAACAATTGTTTCATAGTGCAGCTGCAAGATTTTACACTTTTTTCACCTCTCAGACCTTTGACTGTCAGTTTTACTTTCTCCGCTGAATGACCTCATAGGTCCCACTGCTTGGAATTTAGCCAAAAAAACTATTCTCCAATTCCAAATCTATGCTTGTATGATTGGTCTTCACTTCCCGGGAGCTACAGGTTAATAAAGAAAGAAAAAGTAAAGAAAGGACAGTGTGACAGATTTTGACTACAATCACGGTAACCCGAACTCAAAGTAGGGGGCAAGTCACGGTACTGAAGTTGTGTCACGATGCTTGTTTTGAGAAAATTGTTGATATGGCCACTTTCCTCAGTGAGGACTTGAAATGATTCCAGGGACGAAAATAGCAACGCATACTAATTCGTTGCAGAAAACGAGTTATCGGGAGTGGGATGTTCAGCTCTCCACTTTACCAGAATGAGATAACCGGGGAATGAGTTAGTTCTGGGGTATACCTCATTGGGGTGTATTTGTACCTATTTTATTCTTTCATTGTACTCATGAATGCATTAACCCGATTACTTAGGAAAACAGAAGTCTGGTGATAATCCATTCAAAGGTGTTCACTTGGAGGCGTTATGTATTTGGATTTCATCTTACTACTGAGGGAGAAATGAGATGTTTCGTACACACACACACACACACATTATATATATATATATATATATATATATATATATATATATATATATATATATATATATATATATAAATAAACTGTGTGCAAATGAACACAGGCGTTCGTATAATTGCCTAAAATTATGAGAAGAAAATAACTATGAAACGATTTCACCCCCTACATTCTGATGCAAAGACAGCCCAAGATATATTCACTCACATATAATGTATACGTACATAACACAGGAAATAAACATACGTACGCATCGAGTCACTACAGAAATAACAAAATACAAAGAGAAACATCAGACTTAGCGGAACATTTACCCGATCGTTATCGTGACAAGTTTAAAGACAGAAGGGTCCATTTAGAAGGGCTAATTCACTAAAATCTCGAAGCATCACTCACAAAAACGGACTAAGGAGAGCAAAAACGTTGCCATACAAAACATGAGGCAGCGAGCCTAACGAGTCAGATTAAACGAGATAGCAGCAATTGCTAGGGTGCACAATCATTCTCGGGGAATTGCCTGAATGTTTTTGTTTCTTTTAGAGAGAGAGAGAGAGAGAGAGAGAGAGAGAGAGAGAGAGAGAGAGAGAGAGAGAGAGAGAGAGTTGGAAGAACAAGCAATTGAGCGAGGAATAGACAACATCACTATGGTGTGTGAAAGAGAGGAATAAGAATTTGTGACTTAAAACTAAAATTTGTAAGAGAGGCAATGAGAAATAGTTGTGAAAGAAAAGTGTTCTGTATGGAGAATGCCGTTTTAGAGAGAGAGAGAGAGAGAGAGAGAGAGAGAGAGAGAGAGAGAGAAGAGAGCCAAATCCTTTTGACAGTATACGTAGTGTACAGACGGGGCATCTCAAATCGAGCCCCCTCCAGCAAGGCGCTTGCCTTACGCATTATGGAATCAAGAGCAGCACTTGAGTGATAGCAGTGGCTGTGGCATCCAGCAGGGACTCGGTCTTATATAAATAAATTAAGCCTCCTTTCTAGGTCGAATGCCAAAATTGCCACTGCTGTGCTGGCCCCTGATTGGCTGACGGGTATGTTGTGAGACAACTTACCACCCATGTGGCATTCAGCGAGGAGCTTGTGTTTTCTCTATCTGTTTATTTCATTCTTTTGTAAGCTGAGTAGTCGAGTCTTCCTTCAATTATGTTGGGCTTAGTTGACTTGATTATCCGTGACGCTATTTTAGCAGCTTGGTCATATCAGGTGCCACGGTTATGCCGTCTTTTGTCCTTTGACCATAGAACCAATGACCTTGAACCATAGCTTGTGCCATAGTCTCTGTACCACTTTCTTGGATGCCAGTTCATTTTTGTTTTTATTTAAAGATATTCTATTCATTCCACGATTTTGTGGAAGTGAAAACACGTATATTATATATATGTGTGTATATATATATATATATATATATATATATATATATATATATATATATATATATATATATATATATATATATATATATATATATATATATATATATATATATATATATATATATATATATATATATATATATATATATATATAGATACAAGCCACGAAGGAAAGTGTTTCACTTTCCTTCGCGGCTTATCCTTTATTTATGCATTTATCATGTTCCAAACTTTCGTGATTCAGTTATACAAATATATTTTCGTTATATATATATATATATATATATATATATATATATATATATATATATATATATATATATAGTATATATATGTTACGGTCATTTTGAGGAATTGGTCATTTTGCAAACTGCCCGGTCATTTTGGAAAATGACCAAAATATCTGTCAGTATGCAAAATGCCCAAATAATTGTGGCCATTTTGGAAAATGACCAGAAGTTTGGTCATTTTGCAAAATGACTATTAGTATCGTTGGTCATTTTGTAAAGTTACCCCAATAGCTGCTGGTCATTATGCAAAAATAAACAAATCGTAACTTAAAATTGATTAGGAAAAGTCTATGTATTAATAAAGGTGTGTGTTTTTTTTATTCAACATTAAAAACTTACGTTACACATTACAAGTATATTAGAATATTGAAAGAACTAAAACTGAACTTGAAACACGCTCGAATTAGTATCCTAAGCAGATACAAATGTTTCGAAGTGTGTGTGCAAGTGTATGTTTGTCTGAACAGGCAGTTAGTTCCTACTTAGGTTCGGCCGAGGACGGAAATATTCGTGCTCCTCTCATCACTTATTTGTTGCAAGTATAATTGTACACTGAAAAGCTTCACAATGGAAAGTAAGAAAAGTCTTTTCCAAACAAAACTTCTAGAGTCTGAAGAAAACAAAGCTACAAATAGTTAAAGTTTATATCCCCGGGAAGAATACGAACGAGTAATTAGTCGCCTGAATGAACTTAAACAATCTAACCCTACGAAGACTAAGCAGGATTATCGTTTGTTACAAAAATATGAAATACTGGAGGTCACAATTGAGGGTACCACCGTGCAAAAGTTGCAGAAGAAAGGAACTCAGCTGCGATTCGTTTGTGCTGAAGATGTGTTTGATGTACTTCTAGCTATTCATCGCATAATTGGCCACGGAGGAAGAACTAGTATGTGTAAGGCAACCAAAGAAAAATATGCAAACATTTCACGTGATCAGATAACGCTGTTCTTGCAGTATTGTGAGGAATGTCAGCTAAAGAAAAGTAGTGTGCGGAAGTGTGTAGTTGTCAAGCCAATCGTCTCGAACAGCATGAATTCTCGAGCTCAGGTTAGTAACGAAACAAACAAACATTATTATTCACTAAGTTATTGTAGGCATTTCCTAACCTTCCAATCTAACCTTAATGTAATGAATTATATGCATGACCCTACTAAACAGGTGTACAGTCGGAATCAGTTCACTTTATGTGCTCGAAAATTTATGTCACTCGAGGAGGTAATAAAGGATCGCGAAGTCAGTCTGCGAGAGGTAGCTATTGCAGACGCGACGGGACATGGCCAGGGGATCAGTAAGTGTAGCTGCACTCAGTCATGTCGGAGCAGACGCTGTAAATGCTTCAAAAACGAAGTATTGTGCAACAGCAGATGTAAATCCAGCAACTCTTGTTCAAACAAGTCAGATAATGCTAATTTTGATAATTGTTGAAATACTTTTCAAGTTCAGTTTTAGTTCTTTCAATATTCTAATATACTTGTTATGTGTAATGTAAGTTTTTAATGTTGAATAAACGACCAGCAGCTATTGGGGTAACTTTACAAAATGACCAACGATACTAATAGTCATTTTGCAAAATGACCAAACTTCTGGTCATTTTCCAAAATGACCACAATTATTTGGGCATTTTGCATACTGACAGAAATTTTGGTCATTTTCCAAAATGACCACATTATTTGGGCATTTTGCATACTGACAGAAATTTGGTCATTTTCCAAAATGACCTGGCAGTTTGCAAAATGACCAATTCCTCAAAATGACCGTAACATATATATATATATATATATATATATATATATATATATATATATATATATATATATATATATGTATATGTATATATATATATATATATATATTATAAATATATATTATAAATAATACAAATATTTTATATATATATATACATACATACATACATATATATATATATATATATATATATAATATATATATATATATATAAATACATACATACATACATAATATATCATATATATATATATATATAATACATATATATATACTACATATATATACATTATATATATATATCTATATACATATATATATATATATATATATATATATATTATCTATAATAATACATATATATATATATATATATAATAATATATATACTATATACATATATATATATATATATATATACATAATATATATATATATATATATATATATATATATATATATATACATATATATATATATATATATATATATATATATATATATATATATATATATATATATATATATATGTGTGTGTGTGTGTGTGTGTGTGTATCGAATTTTGGGCAGTTCCATAACTCCGTTGCACGTTCCATAGTCTAGGCTCATTAGGAATAATAACTTTAAGAAAGCAGCATTACGTGTCTAGAGTTGATAATACAAAAAATCGAAAGTCTCATTATATTCGCTGTGATAATAACAAATTTTGCTGCCGAGGAACCTTTCAATTTTTATGAAGTCTCTTCGGCTTAATAATAGTAATAATAATAATAATAATAATAATAATAATAATAATAGGTTAAATATCAGCATGACGAATTTATTTTCATTCGTTAATTTTATTTAGTGTCGTTATCTAGGTTTTCAGTCGTATTCATTAGTTGTTTGATTTATTTGCTTGTTTACTGTGCCAATTCAGGTTAGTATTTCTTTTCATTTAATTAATTGCGTATACTGATACTTATAGTACGTATGTACTCCGTACATTCATCTTGTCATTTCATAAGGCTTCTGGTATGTTTTCATGCGGTTGTATCCCGCACTAAGTTCCATAAATCAATTTACCTTTGTTACAGTTTTATTATTGTCCTGTAAAGGTAAATTTATGAGATGGCTATATGTCTGTCCGTCCACACTTTCTGTCCGCCCTCAGACCTTAAAAACTACTGAGGCTAGAGGGCTGCT
>NC_087200.1:98280330-98282830 GCF_015104395.2 Macrobrachium nipponense | reverse complement strand
ATAAGGATCGAAAACCGTTTCAAATGTCAATATCAGGAGCTGAGGAAGGCTAACAAATTATATAGTATAGATTCAGTAACTGCCTCGACGAAAAGAACTCGAAGAATTTAGTATTTCACGCAGGCCGAGGACAAAGGCCGAATGACTGGAAGCCGAAGAGATGTAAGAAAAACAAGTATTTCGTAAAGTGTAATCAGGTCCAAGAAGACAGGGCGGTAGAAAACATGAAGCCAGTCCACAGTTGTTATCATAATCACATAAATGGCGCCTTCGTCACATTCCCGGAGGAAATACAAGTTCGCAAACCTCCAAATTATACGATCAACGAGACGAGCCAGTACTGTTCCTTGGCATGAATGACTAAGGGCTAAAGGAGATTATGACAGCGGCCTTCGACATCACAAAACATTAAATTCTTGGCCGTCATGGTTGAATAGGAAGGGGGCACCCTGGAATAGAATATTTAAGAAATGATGGTAAATGAATACCTTGCACAAGTTATGGACGTCGTTAATATATCGAGTCACTGACTATATAGTTTTCAGTCATCAAACGCCCCAGAGTGAATGGATTAAAGAAGCTCTTAGTAATAGAAAAACTTGATGAACCTTACATATTGCGCTGGAATGTAAGTCATGCAACCTTGTAATGTTCATCGTAGACATGATTGCGATGTTGTACTTTTATAAAATAAGATAAGGCACACTCCCAAACTGACCATCTCTTCATGTAAATCAGATATCCTTCGCCCTGCAATCCCCCCATGATTAGCAAGCTGCGCCTACACTCCATTACAAATAAAAAAAAATAATCGGCATGCATTATTGCTCGTGCTTTTTATTAGTATCCGGTCACTCAATTCAAGGCATAACTCTCAAATCAACCAGTAAACATGTTCAAAAGAAATGTCTTCCCGTAACTCGCATCTGATGAAAAACGAAGATCAGTTGGTCACTCGAATTTTAACAAAAGGCGCAAATCAGACTCTATCTGCTCCTCCATTTCAGTTCGTAAGTCAAACTTGACTGCGCGACTTTCAATGACGACCAGTTCAAAATAATAATGACCGATTCCACATAAAAAACGGCCCTAGACAAGGTATAATCTCCACGCTCGATTGGCCGTGAAAATTCTCCCCCTGTATATTTATGTTGAACTTGAAAGACAAATATCGACAGACCTAGTATTTTCTCACCAACCTTCTGTGGTGGTAATGTATTGTGTTCGAAACTGTGCCCTGATAATCATCCAAAAGTATTTTAGTTGGTTTTTTGAAGCTGTGTAATTTATTATTTTTTTATGATATTGTTACCCACAACAATTTATTATTAATCATTACATACCGGTTCGTAAGTCTGAAATGCCCGTGCTCGGCAATGGGGAACTGTTGCAAAGGATTTAGTATTTTAACGAACTGCAATAACTCCTAGGGCGAGGGGTTCTTCGTGTCTAAATATATGCTCCGAATTTCCGTGGTCTTAATAAACTGTTAGGGTTTATGAGTGCTTTTTCAGCGAAGGAACTTGTAAACACGATTTTAAATGCAATGATAAAATAATAGGACTTTGTTGTGAAACTGTTAACAGATGTGTTTAGTTAATGGAAAATGAAATATTATATTTGATGACATATTCTTGTTCTGTTTTTAATAGTCGTTGAATAGAGAAAGAGAGAGAGAGAGAGGGAGAGAGAGAGAGAGAGTTCTTGAGTATCAGTATAATAATAGTGATTTTTTGGCTTTAATTTCACCGTGCCTTTGGATAGCATTAACAATAACGTTGACAAATGCTATTGAGATTACAATATTTGCGCACCGCGGCATATGGCGACACAAGCAAGTATATACCAATATCAAGTATTGTGTAATCCGGATCCGATTTTTTTATCGCAATAAAGGGCCAGAGAAGAAGGAAAAGAAAGGAGAAAACAAGATAAGGGAGATATGAGAAGAATTGGAAGAGAAGTAGGTTGAAGAAGAAAGAAAAGGACCTCCTTGACAAGACAACGAGCATAAATTAGCCTTATCTTCAGACAAGAAATAAAAAAATGACTGTTTTACTGACTAATTATATTTAAATGAATGTTTCCCGGGACGATAATAATTTGAGATGGCTACAGCCATGATGTACAAAGACCCAATTATCTCAAGTGTGTTGGATGGAGAATGTGCGATTTCAAGCGGAGATAGCCGGGTGGAGGTGCACATTTGAGCGACTGAAATGGATGTCAAATTTGACGTTTTGTCACTTGAACCAAACCCCTCTCTCTCTCTCTCTCTCTCTCTCTCTCTCTCTCTCTCTCTCTCTCTCTCTCGTGTACTTCAGAGAATATCTAATGATGAACGTCAAAATTCAGCTGGTACTACGCTCACACATTCTTGTGATACTTCCTTCGTGAGTTGAGATATGATTGATGCTTGGTTGTCGCTCCCGTTTCATGCCTGAGTTCTATGACAGGTAACAGCCATGAAGCGCTGGGTGATCAATTTGGGGGAAGATTG
>NC_087200.1:98225330-98275330 GCF_015104395.2 Macrobrachium nipponense | reverse complement strand
CCACCTGTATGCTTTATTACCTTATATTTTATTTTCTTACCAGCTGAGCAACCCGTCAATGCTCAGGATAACTCTGAATGCCAACCAATAAACTCTCTCTCTCTCTCTCTCTCTCTCTCTCTCTCCCTTTGGTACCAATGGTCTTATCCTCACAGCATTCTTTTCCAGATAGTAAGTCATATGTATACAGAAATTAGGCATGATAAATTCGTAAAGGTTATTTAGTTACTAAGTCTACGGGCAAAACCATCCCATTTCAGGGAATCCCTTCCCACCGCTAGCCCCATTGGGCCCCTGTAGTGGTAGTGATGTCTTACCCTCCACAGTGCTGATTTTCAGATAGAAAGTCATATGTATGTACCTTTTTTGGGAGAAATTGCTCAATGCGTTTCACAGTTATGATTGCACGTACACACACAAACATACATACATACATACATACATACATACATACATACATACATACATACATACATATATATATATATATATATATATATATATATATATATATATATATGATATATATGATGTATATATGTGTGTGTGTATATATGTATATATTTGTTTCTGTACTTTTGTCGGGTCACATATTTCTTATTCGTTTGTGTTTTATGTGTATTTTTTAATATTTCGAAATTTAGTATGCAAATTCTCTATTACAGCCAACTGTCGTTATCCGCGCCTAAGTAGTTTCCGAAAATGGTCGTGGATATCAAAATCGCTGATGTGAAACACATATTTCCCGTATGAACTAATGGTAAACCAATGTAATATTAGACCTAACGCCAAAGTTTTATTTATACATTACCTAAATGCACTGTACTGAACTTTAAATATGTACAGGTATTCTCCTACTTACGTTGGGGCTAGGTCCCAAGAAACCCATCGTTTGTTGAAAAAATAGCATCTCGAATATAGCCTAGCCTACACTAGGGTAATCTTCACATATATACCTAGCTTACACTACACAATATAGTTATTCTATGCATATATGGTAGAGTAATTATTGATATAAGTTAATTCTCTCAGTTCAGTGTATATTGAGTAATGACAATTCAGCACAAGAGAATTGAATAAAATTAACAAGAGTTAGCCTTGAGTAATCTATGATAATCGAATGCATCTACAGTAGGTAGCCTAGCCTACAGTATAGTGTACTCAATTTTTATTGGCTAATTTTGGAGGTTCAATGCATTCTGACGTATGACAATTCAGTACAGAAAGAAATTGAGCATTAAACGAGAATCAGATCGTATAATAATTCAGTAAAAAGGGAAACTGAACAAGAAACGAGAATCAGAGTCGGTCCGACTTCGGCATAATTGAACGGTGTCAGGCTTGCTGATAGCTACGTATAATGATAAAATACAAACGTAATAAATGTGCATATTTTCCAGTAACATTGGATGTGTCTTCATATTATCGTATAAAATACTAACATAGCGGTCAATGTTTTGTTTTGGAAATCAGATGATGACGAATACGAGTTTATTTTGCCCTATTCAACCAAGGCCACCGAGAGAGACTCAATTCTTAGAGAATGTTCTTGCTCCTAGTTAGCATAAATGAATATCTAAATGCTTTACTTATATGGAACAAAGTCATTTCTCGTTATACGACGTGTTTTTAAGCCGAAATTTGACATTATTACGTCTCATTGTGAACTAATTATTTTTTCATCAATGGATTGCGTAAAAATTCAGATTCCGTTCGTTATTTTCACTTGTTTTCGTCGTAAAACGAGCTTAACTTTATTTTTCTTTTATCGATGTGTGAACAACAGTGAAATGTGCTCTTTGAATCATTCCCAGTAGTTTTGATTAAAATAATTTTCTCTCAGTTTTATCTATGGTTGTTTAAATTCCTATCAAAGTTTTGTAGTTTTATCCATGCCTGAATATTATTTTATCAGCTTCAGCTACAACTTGCAGTTTAAATTTAACAGTATAATGCCTTAACGATCTCACAGTAAGTGAATTTATTGCATAAAATTATATCAGTCCTATTCTACATAACACATAACATCATTTATAACATAACTACGGTAATTGTTTACTATCCTACGATGGTTGAAATACAAGCAAAACGGATGTGGTTATCGGATTCGGTTGTCCTTAGTAAAAAAATTGTTTCTCGTTCGGTTGTTCATGGCTGTACACATTTATGCAACAGTTATAACGTTAAAACAATACTTTCATCATTCTCTTCAATTTTTTTTGAACTTATTTAACTTAGAAGATGGCATAAAGAAATGAGGTAAAGAAGTTAGGTGATTGTAGTCAGGCCTCTCGTAGTTTGATATTTAATAATTCGGCGGGATAATTCGTAAACAAAATACGCAGAGCATTATTGGAACTACCGGGCATATTAACAACGTACGCACGAAGTCTAGATCGCAATTTTCGGTTTTTGAACAGCTCTGTTCAGCAATTTTTCGCGATAAAAAAGATTTACAGACTCACGTTGTTCAGCGATTTTTCGCGTTTACAATATTTATACTTTAATTTACATTTATCGCGCTGTACCAAATACGCGATTATCAAACACACCGATGACGAGAGTATACTGTATTATTTTTTTTAATTAAGGACACACAAGTGACTGGAGAATCAAGTTTTGGAAATCATCAGCAAAGAAAAATAGTCATAAAAACATAGAGGGTATTTTATATAGTAACATTTCGTAAATATGACTTGTGCATACTTTTATATGTAAAATCATAACACTCCTGAGGTAAGCTAATTTCATTTTATCTGTTTTACAGGTGAGTGTTGACATCTGATAACCTTTTCTTCGACGTGTAAGTTGATTCATTTTTAATTTTTGTGCATTTTATTAACGTGCACAGTAGCTCGTTTGATGTGTATATATATATATATTTATATATATATATATATATATATATATATATATATATAACATAAAGTATATAGAAAGAGTAGCTATATTCTTTGGCTATACTTTGTATCATGTTGCCGTCCCATGATAGAAGTTATAGATAAATGAGGGCAGCAGATTCCTTTGCTATTTCGTATCCTATCTCGTGCTTTATAAGAAATTATATCCTTTTTTCTATTTTTTCCATTTATGTAGTTTACTTGAAATCCAAAGACGAAAGTTCTTGCACTTCGTCCTTTTACTCTCTTCGTACCGTATACTATACATTATATAATATATATAGATTATTATAATATATATATATATATATATATAGGTATATACATACATATATATATTATATATATATATATAATATATAGATACAATATAAATAATAATATATATATATGTGTATGTATGTATGTATGTATGCATATACTTATGTGTGTATGTATTAGCTATTTTAAATTTTATTAATGATGAATTATTAGTTGAAAATTGTACTAATATATAATAATTATGATGGTGATTCGTACTATGAAGAAACCCTCAAGTATTACTTTTGACAGCAGTATTGCTTTGCAAAAATTATCCTTGTCAACGTATCCAAGTTTGACAGAACAGATTGTATAGCAGAGTAGCGAGTTATTGTCCAAGGTTAAAGGTAACTGCAGTGAAAGCAGTGCCTTCAAGCGTTTTGCAAATTAGTGTAACGTTACATATATATATATATATATATATATATATATATATATATATATATATATACACACACACAACACACACATATATAGATATATATATATATATATATATATAATAGTCGGTCTGTATTTATGTATGTATGTATGTATGTATGTATGTATGTATGTATGTATGTATGTATGTATATAACGTATTTCTTGTAAGTTATTATTTTCCTTTGAGAGGATGTTTTTGGTGCAGAGTCCTTGGTACATTCAAACTTATAATTTCCAACAAAGAAGTTATGACAGACAGAAAAAGCAGGGGAATAAAGACATCGACCAAACCAGGAGGGTTTCATCCCATGTTTCAAAAGATTATAAGTTCCCGTAGGGGTTAACGCCGTCATTGCACCTCATGTAGGCATCACTTAAGGTTCTTTGCAGCTTCCCTTCGGCCTCTAGCTGCAACTACTTTCATGATTCCTCTTATTGTACCTCCATTCATATTCGCTCTCTTCCATCTTACTGGCCACCTCTCCTAACAGTTGATTCGTAGTGCAACTGCGAGGTTTTCTCCTGTTACGCCTTTCAAACCTTTTACTGTCAATTTCCGTTTTAGCGCTGAATGGCCTTAGTTGCCCCAGTGTTTGGCATAATGCTAAAAATCTATGTAAATCAAATCAAAAGATCAAAGTTTTAGTATCTACACTTAAATCTCCCTTTAAGTCTAAGGCGACGAGTAATTTGAGGGCTGTAGCAGTCAGGATAATTGACCGTAAATGAGAGTCACTGCTGTTGCGGCGTCTCCTCTTCCTGCCTTGATTACGGCTGTGGCTGTGACTACTGGTGCTGAAGCCGTCATTTGTAGCAGTTCATACGAGCAGTTGACCCACTGAAAGTGATAAAGTTATATATCAATAGTATATATCTACAATATGTGCGTCATTATCGGTTGACTTGATTCAGGCATTTATCTTCATATCTTCCTCTTCAATGCATTACTGTCATGAAGGGAATGATTTTGCGTTCGCTTGAAATATTACGGCGTGATAGTCACCACTTATCACCGCCACTGCGATTCTGTACAGAGCATTTATTCGTTCGATCCAGTTTTGGATGCGTTCACTGCCTAGTTTTCTCTGATTCTGCTGTCATTGCGCCTATCGTTTGTACAGTGCCTTTTTCTTACTCACAAACACGCATATCTCTGCATGTTTCACTCATTGTCTATCCGTCGGCGCCTTTTGACGCGATTGGCAGCTGCAGTGTCGTGTCATTTTATGAACGTTGACAATGTCACCTTCGATTATCTCAACGTAGGTCATTGGTCAGCGCATACTTGAATGTCGTTTTTGCCATGATTTGACTTCGGTTGCATTATGTGCTTTTTGGCTAAAATGAGAGAGAGAGAGAGAGAGAGAGGAGAGAGAGAGAGAGAGAGAGAGAGAGAGAGATTTTACATAATCTTTTCTTCTAGCATATCATGAAGTGATGCGAGAGGCATACCGGTCGGTGTAATATGTTAGTGGTATCAGTAATAGTGATAACTAGCTGTTAATATTATTGAATGCCAAGTTTGCTGTACTTTTGTGTTGTTACTGTTGTTCTTAATAGCAAAACTTGATGAAATACTTCAGGATTGATTTTCCTTGACATAAATTTAAGTGTATTTATTTTATGTGCGTAAAAGCCACATTCATTGGAGTCTTCGGTTTAGGAAATTCCTACGTTGTTATCAGATGAAACCAGCGCTTCCGTAAATTGTGTCCCTGAGATAGTTTGGAAAAAATTCGAAGGGCCAAGGAGATCTTCGATAAGCCTTAATGTGTGTGTTTGCAACAAAGGCGCCTTTTGTGCACCGCTCAGCAGCCGTCAAGATGAAAGGAATTGATATTCAGGTCACGTACTTTATGCTGGATCTAATCGTTCCACTTGGGACTATTGTTCTCATTTTTGAGATACTTCGTTGTAAGCCTCCCTCTAAAGCTTGGATTGGAACTGAGGGGATTCGTTTCGTCTGTGGCCCGCCCCTTTCTCCTCTCTCTCTCTCTCTCTCTCTCTCTCTCATCTCTGCTCATTCTCTCTCTCTCTCTCTCTCTCTCTCTCTCTCTCAGATGCTTTGGCGGTTGAACTGCATATGAAGGAAATGTTTTCCCTAGATTGTTTTAGGTAAGTGATGAAAATATTTAATTGCTTGTTCGTGAGTGTGTGTGTGTGTGTGTATATATATATATATATATATATATATATATATATATATATATATATATATATAATGTATATAATTTATAAATATGAACATCTATGTAAAAGTGTATTTTTTGGAAAGACATGATGTTTTATCAGTTTAATTAAAATTACAAGTTTTTAGGATGATGCAGAGAATTATTTGGGAGTGCCATATCGGTCTGATATTTATATCTAGCAAGAAACGGCATTAAACCTCAGATAAAGTTGACAAAGAGAAAAAAAAACCAATGTTAGGTGTGTAGCACCTTCTCAATCAAAAGTGACAGCAGCACTAGCAGCTGTAGATTAAGTAGTAAGTAAGGAAAAAGTGGAGGACGATGAGCTGTTTTGTATTGTTAGTAAAAGAAATGAGAAATATATATATATATATATATATATATATATATATATATATATATATATATATATATACCACACACACACCACACACACACACATATATATATATATGTATATATATATATATATATTATATATATATATATATTTATTCTAATTCTGAGGTAGAGCGAATTGGATAATAAAGGACATTTGTAGCTCGATGCATGTATATGAATCACGGTGATGTGATAAATATTCATATTTGTCACACACACACACACACACACACACACACACACACACACACACACACACACACATATATATATATATATATATATATATATATATATATATATATATATATATATTACGTGAGATGTGTCTGAGACCTTCTCATCCGTTGGTAAAGACTTATTTGTTAATAGTAGTTCATTCTTCTTTACATTATACCTCTGGCCACGAAAGAAATCCCCAAGTTAAGTGAGCGATACCATATTTTATATCTAGTACTACCCCTATTCCACAAAATGTTCACTGTGTTGTCTTATGTAACTCCCATTGCCCCATGGGACAAGTGCTCGAGGGAAGGCAACCCACGTGCGTTTGGCGAGATGCAACAACAAAAATGGTGTGGATGTATACCCAAGAAAAAACAGGAAGAAGAGGCCAGTCCCTCGAGGCTTTAAAGCTGATGACGTTTCGTATTGTTTCGTTCTGTTCTCGTTAGTTTTCGTCACTCCATGTTTGTGTTCCATTTGCAAGAAGTTAGAAGTGCAGCCGAACTGGTTTAAGCATTCTCTCGCTTTGATGAGCTTTTTTACTCTCCAATTTCCCCATTACAAGGGAAGGAAAAAGATACGAATGAGGTGCGCATCAACACACGGAGCCCCGAAGATTGTAGTCATGACTCCCGCTGTTGCTCTCTTAACCTTAGACTTGTAACAACCTTCCTCTCCTCCTCCCCCTCCTCCTCCTCCTCTTCTCGTACACAATCGCCCACTATGCCGTATTCCGCCATAAATTCAATCACATGAAAGTAACAACCATGTAGCCATGATGTCGTTCCTCTGCTATATTCGGAGAGATCGTCTGCTTTTGGAAAGATCTACTTCAGTATAAAGGCGTTTAGGGATGAAGTCATTTTTTCAAGGGATTGAGTGTTATAGGGAATTGTGCCTTTAAGGGCTAAGGTTCAATGGGCGTAGGTTGTAGTGTGTATTTCAAGGTAATCTCACCCTTTCGCCTGAAGGTTTTCTACAGAACTAACGGTACTGTATTCGGCAGGAGAAGTCACAGTGCGAAGACAATCATTATGGGACCTCGGGGCTCCCAGGGATGCACTATCCTTGTTGAGGTCTTTTTAGTTGTTAGTTGGGGCTGGTCTTATGCCAGCACATCCTCTTGCTCTTACGATCGTTGGGCTGAAGGAGGTTGGGCCTAGATAATAAATAGAAGCCATGTTTATTAAACTACTGTGCCTTGGCGAGGTGACCCCGGTAATATTGCTCGTATGAATAATAATAAAAAATTCCATTCCTTCTTAAGTATTTTGATAATGTGTTAAGGTATATTCATCACTATACTCTGTTTTTTTTTTCCATCTGTCCACCCGCCTGTGGTGTTTGCGTATGGTAACACTGCGTCCCGGGCTTTAGATAAATACGCTGTGTAAGTTTTAGGTAAATAAAAGGATATCTGGGTATATATTTGCACCTGAAAAGTGTTTTATTAATTTACTGATTGCGAATTACACCGTTAATATTTGAAATAGGATGTTATTATTATTGTTGAATGATGGCTGAATGTAACTATATCTAAAGCCCAGGATGCAGTGTTACCATACGCAAACACCACAGGGGGGTGGACAGATGGAAAAAAACCAAGAATAGTAAGTTTTTTTTATTTTTTTTATTTTTTTTACCATACAAGTTTTTCATGCAGTGGAAGTTACGCCAAAAGACGTTAGCCGTCTAGTTATCAGCCAGTATACTTAAGATGACTTTGCTCGCCCATCGTCTTGCTTCTTTTACGCTCAAAGGGCTTGTATGCCGACGGTTTTGACCCTTTAAAAGTGATCACTGATCACCCATCCGAGCACTGAACAGACTCAGTGTTGATTAGCTCAGCTAATCAAATGGCGAAAGCTATATGAATTGAAAGATGTATTATAAGTCACAATTCATCATCATTTAATATTTCTGGTTATGACTGTTAATAGAGTATTTGAAGGTGTATATGTAGTATATTTACATACATACTATATACCCCGTATACTGTATTAACAATCATAACCACTATTATATATATATGTGTGTGTGTGTATGTGTACAAATATGAATTTGTGTGTATGCCTTTGCAAAAGTCCGTTTTGAGCATTCACATCCTATTCTTATGCTTCCATTTAGTTATACTGGAGAGAGAGAGAGAGAGAGAGAGAGAGAGAGAGAGAGAGAGAGAGAGAGAGAGAATTGCATAGTGCACTAATATGCTTGAATTCATATTAAGTCGTGTTGTGTGTAACATGACGTCAAAACTCCTTTATAGTTAAGTGACTGCCGCCTTATACCTCCCCCCTTCACCACCCCTTTCGTTGTTCAATACAAGAGAAGTCACTTCTCATGCGCGGCCTCCTTATGCTTGCAATTATTGCAGCAAGCAACGAAAGCATTCTTGAAAGCAAATCTCATCTCTGCTGTTGAGTTGCTGGGTCGCTGTTTTGCTCCTAGAGAGCTGCGCCTTTGGTTGTTTGCTGCCGTTCAATGCGTTTCGTAATTGGTATGTTTGGTGCTCTTCTTGAAATGGACTTGCATTGATTGCGTTACTCTCTTCGGATTTTAGAATTGATGGCCATTGTTTATTGTTGTTCATGTGTTTGAAATTGTTTGATTGCGCATAGTTTTTGTTTGGTTTTTGTTTTAGATTGATGGTCTTCGCTCTAAATTTTAAAACTTGTGCAGTCCTACTGTAGATGTTTGCTATTTTTCTTGAGCCCCCCACCCCCCTCGCACTGCTTGTAGGCAGTTGTTCTGCCTACCTCATGGTTCCTCTGCTGTTTGTGATTATAATTTTTTTCGGTGCTTGCTTGCCCGATGCTACTAAAACTTCGATTATTGAGTGTTTTACGTTGTACACAATCCTTTGACGCGTGTATGATGTCGTTGAGTCTGCAACTCGCTTCTCGCTTGCTTCTGAGCCTGTCATTGTTCGCTGGCGCTGAGTCTTGCCTTTCATTGCTCGTTTGCTCACGTCGAGACTGCGTGGCATTGTCACTTGCTTTGTCGTTGGCCCACACGCTCTGGCCACAGGGTTCCTCGCGCTTATTCTCTAGCCATTAGTGGGGCATTATTTTCAGCGGGCCGCATTGTGCATGGTTTTTGCCGTCCCTTTTAATGGTTATCAAGCTTTTGCGTATGCAGTTTTCAATGGAGGAGGATTGTATTTTTTCTTTCGGTAACAGTATTTGATCATATATATATATATATATATATATATATATATATATATATATATATATATATAATAATATATATATATAATATTAGTATATATAAATATATACGCACACGTAGATACAGATGTATTTATTATTATTATATATGTTCATGTATTATATTATATATATATATATATATATATATATATTATATATATATATATATATATATATATATATATATATATATATATATATATGTGTGTGTATATATAATAATGCTGATATTTAAGGGTGTCTGTGTGTGCATGTGTAAACTGTTACAGTATGCTTGTGGTATTAAACTAAATAATTGAAAAATGCCTAATCATCTTACTTGATATTTTTGGGGGCGGGGGCGGTGCTAGAGTTGTATTTGTGCTTTTTAGAGAGGAGAGAGAGAGAGAGAGAGAGAGAGAGAGGCCCAGGAAGGTTGCATACACGTCAGGTGCAGTGTTCTTGCTGACATTATTATCTTAGGTTTCATGTGTCAACAGAAGTCTAGGATAATATATGATCTGTTTTTGTGAATATAAGAGCTGTTTCTTATGGAGTTACATCAAGTGGGGGATTCATTTAAGAAGGGTGTTCTTGTCTAAGTTCTCACTTTTTACCTTTTCTATTTTTTCATACACTAGTTCCTCTTTTTTCACAAATAGTTTGATCTTTTTGCATAAATGGTGTATTTATTTTATTGGTTACAGTTGGTTACTCTCTCTCTCTCTCTCTCTCTCTCTCTCTCTCTCTCTCTCTCCATGTATATAATATAAATAGTGTCTTTTTGTGTACGTACACGTATGGATATATGTATGTATATATGTATATTTAATTGTATATATATAGGTATAGTATATATTCATATTCATAAGTGTGTATGTGTGTGTGTGTTTGAACGTATTACTTTTATAAATGTTAAAGAAATGTCAGAAAAGATTAATTTTTTGTTTTTCACAAAGTTCATAGTTATGACGCCTCAACCGCCTAGAGTACATAATATCCACAAACCTTTTTTTTCGGCGTCGTAACCATTCCTGTCCCGCCCACCCCGGTGGTTGTCTTAACAGTGAGTTCATTGTTTCAGCTGAGCTTTTCCAACGCTTGTTTTCGTGTTTTGGTTCTCAGAAATAGATGTTGCAGGGCCTCTTGCTGTGATTGTATAGTGTATTTTCTATTGACGATTCTTCCCACCTTTTCCCTGTGCGATGATGCCTGTGGACACTAGAACTTATTATTACTATTATTATCATTATTATTTCAAAATGAATCCTGTTCAGTGGAACAAGCACACAGGGGCCATTGACTTGAAATTCAAGCTTTCAAAGAATGTTGGTTTCAACCTCCCACCGCAGACCCCACACTTCAGCAGTAACTGATCATGATACAGAGCCAGTGGTTTTTCATCGCCCCTGGGGAAGGCGCGAACCCGCAACATACGAGCGGCATGCCACGACACTAGCCATCATACCAGAATACCAGTACATTTTTAAGATATGCATTTTATTTAATGACGTGCGATGTTTTCTATTTGTTTCAATAGTTAAGCGCCATTATATTGGTTTCTACTCCTGAAGAAAATAACACTGAATGGTTTAGACCAGGTGGTCTCAAAGTGGTCGTGATCGACCCCCAGGGGTCAATGACTATCCAAGGGGTCGATGAATAGTAAGGGGGTTAAAAGTGGTTGGATGAATAACTAACTGGTCGGAGAATTAAGTTGTATATACTCGAACATCTGAAGTTCTAAAAATATTTTTAACTGTGTTTTACATTTTTATTATACTGCATGTCAAGTACTAAACTAATACTGTGTACTCGAATTGATTTTGACTTAGGAATTTTCATCTTTGAATTATTAAATGCTAGACTAGGGAGGGGGCCGATAGAAAATTTGAAACTTAATTGGGGTGGGGGGCGGGGTGGTGTTGAGGAGTTACAAAGTCTGAGAACCCCTGCTTTAGACCGACGGGACAACGATGAAGTTTTCAGTGAACAGAAAATGCTCTTAACCAGAAGTTATTTATATTCCTTCGATTTGTAAAGTTTTCGAGCCGCCCTCGAGATGCTTAACACCTTGAGTCTTAAGTGTCAGCACGATCCCAAGGTCTCAGATTTCTTTAGTCAATCAAGTCTCACAGTTTTGAGTGGAATTAAAAGCTTAGGGCTGAATCCCTCCAAACACCAGAGTCATTTTTGTTTCTTCGGGAACCACACACGTCAGAGTTGATTAACTTTAGTGCGGGATGACATCATCAACGGAGGCCTTTAGTTTACCCATGAAAGAAAGGCTCAAGAGTTCTTTCTAGTTTACCCAGAGAGAAAGACATTCAAGAACGTCACTTTTCTCAAAGAGAAGACATCTAAGAGTTTTAGCTTACTGGCAGAAAAAGACATTATTCAAGAGCTTAAAGTTTAGACAAAGAGAAATGTATTCGAGAACTTTAGTTTACCCAAGAGAAATGTTTCGTATAGTTCTAGTTTGTTAAGACAAAAGGAATGTATATGGTATACGTTTACCCAGAGATGAAAAGAATTCAAGACTAGTAGATGACATATAGATTAAAACTGGTAAGAGTTTTAGTCTTCACATACACAGAGTAAGCCAGTTAAAACGCGTTTTAGTTCACTCGTGGACAAAGCCTTCTAAAATTTTGTTTATCCATAGAGAAAGATCGTTGAAAATTCAGGTCTTACCCGGTATGCCTTCTTTTTATTAAATAAGAGTTTCAGTTTTCTCAATAAAAAGACCTTTAAGATCTTTAGTTAGCTAGAGATAGATTTCAAATATTTGTGTAATAGAGAGAGAGGGAAAACACTAAGATTTATTAAGTGATGCAAGAAGACTTCTAAAAGTTCTTATTGTTTGAGCCAGAGAAGAGAGTTCTAAGAGAGCTGTTGTTTTGTAGTAAAAAAAACTAACACGAGCTCTGTTTTACCTGTAGGAATAAATATAAGAGTTACAGGTTACCCAGAGAAAGAGACTTTCAAGTGTTTTAGTTGACCCAGAGGGAAAGAATTCCAAGTGTTCTAATTTACCCAAAAAGGAAAGACTTATAGGAGAAAAAACTTCTAGTAGTTTTAAATTAATCGGTAAGAAAGACTTCTAAGAATTGTAGTTTACCCAGAGAAAAAACTTCTAATAGTTTAGAATTGATTGGGAAGAAAGACTTGTAAGAGTTTTCGCTTACCCAGAGAGCAAGACTTTTAAGAGTTCTACTATGAGATCCAGGGCCTCTGTAACACGGTTTTTTCGCAATAACTTTTTATCTATGCATTTCATGAATATAACGCTTATTCAGAATACATATTATATCTACACATAAATTTTGACTGTATTCTGCAAAACGTAGGTTGAATAAATTTGGTACTTATAATGTAAAAGTGACCTTTTTTGAAGACAGGC
The DNA here is from genome assembly GCF_015104395.2 of Macrobrachium nipponense. Taxonomy (NCBI): domain Eukaryota; kingdom Metazoa; phylum Arthropoda; class Malacostraca; order Decapoda; family Palaemonidae; genus Macrobrachium; species Macrobrachium nipponense. The sequence goes on along the minus strand of NC_087200.1, from coordinate 98,262,315 downwards.
CAACTTACTCAGAGAAAAGGTTTCGAACGCACTCGTTACGTAACTTATGACAGCATTTCTTCCCTCTTTCTCGATGGATGATTGGCTATACGTAACAAAGCTAGACCTCTGGCAACAATGACATACAAATTTAAATACAAGCAAAGCAGTACACCTTTATGAACTCTGGAATCTCTCCACTGATAATTGTCATAATGAACAAACCAACAAAATATGTTATTAAATACAAAAACACTACGATTATTAGTCTAACTCCCAAAATAGGTTTCCTAAGAAATTACAGTCTACTTTATAGGTCACAATCAGATTGACAAGATGTAGGGAATAGTTGGTAATTTTCAAAAACATAGTAGTCAAGCTTGATTTGATAACTGCTATATCCAATGTTATATTTATTGGCTATCTACCTATTTACTGAAAAAAAAAAAAAAAAATAGCCGGTACCGTATATTGGCTTTAAACCTTCACCAATAATTATCGTCAGAATGATGACTTCATGAGGCTCCACCCACTTTCGCCTCGTTATAATTCAGGATAACACTGAAGGCTATCATGGGCATTGTTGGATTAGAAAATTTAACATCTGTCTATAAAAACTAATTTCTCGAGTAGTTGTAAGAAGTGCTAAATGATCCTCAAGGATCCCAGCAGTTGGCCTAAACGTTTAATTCATGTATATTACTGCTATACTGTTGCGGCACTACTGCTACAGTAGTATTACTACGCTAGCACTGATACCCCACCCACATCTATGTATCGTTCCGCCATTCATAAAGTCTTTGGGTTTCAGAGCCGATGGAGTTTCTGTCTGGTGGATGGGCGGGGCAACATTGCTTCAAAAGGTGTGTTTACCTTGCTTACGTAATGAATGTTTTTCGACTCTTGGCTCGTAATCATTGGCCATGGCGTCGGCTAGATCATTTTTACTCTATAAAAATTAAAACTATCGGGTTTAGGTTATTGATAATGCTGACAAAATTTGTGTGTGGTTGTAAAATATACATATGTCAACTTTCAGCTACATCCGATGCTTTGACAAGGAGCAAAGTCCAAAAAACCATGTTACAGAGACCATAAATCTCATAGTAGTTTACCCAGGGGCAAAGACTTCCAAGCATTCTAAATTAACCGGGAAAGAAAGACTTCAAATAGTTTTAGTCTGTCCAAAGAAAATCATTCCAGGAGTTCTAAATTAACCAGAAGAAAGACTCATTTCCAAGAGTATCGTTTCACAGCGAGAAAGGTCCATATATTTAACCCGAAATACATGTTTTCTGTATCCTGCCCTGCGTGGCAAGCCTACGAAATTGTTACTTATGACCGAAATTGGTCATAAGTAACATTGACACCCACAGGCCTGTATTATGCCAACAGCTTTAGATATCAGTGAAGCCTAGAAGACACCCAATTATCACCAGTAGCTGAGTATGCCATCAACTACAAAGTCCACGCATTGCTACCAAAAACCTTAGATCCAGGTATGACAAGCGCAAAATGTAATGGGAAAGCTATGTTATTTGGAGTTTGCCTCACGTTCTCGCCACAGCCAGTACACCCAAGTGTTCTCAAAATTGAAAGCTGAAGGATATTATCACCAACCAAAGACTTAAGTTTCATCAGCAGCCAGAGGCCCACATTGATTTTAACAACGAGAGACTGTTGTTAAAATCAAGGAACGCAAGATAGTCGCTGTCCGCGACCAGTCTTCAGTTTTTATTAAAGTATAAATGGGAATAATTAACAAGAGGCCCATAATATCACTAACAGCTGAGGACTGAACTAACATCAATAACTTTGGGACGAATGTAGTTGAAAAATTTCCGGCTGCTTGTGTGTTGATCAGTAGGTCCTATTTGCACCGCAAATGACATCATCTATGAGACCTGAAAGTTGCAGAAGAAGCAGGGAAACTGAAACGATATGTTTTTTTGTTATTCCAGTATCATGAATGTTAATAATTACAACAATGAAAGCTTCAAAAATTTATGTCCTTTATTAAGAAATAAAACGTAGATATATCACCAGTTAAAGCAGGTGCTTGCCGGAAGCCACTTTTCTCGTAAATCTAATGTAGCCTCTATCATTTTGCGTCAAGAGAATTTATCTGAACTTTACCCCTCTCTAGCCAGTTGGATACGCACTCACAGTGTATAGTGTGTGTATATATATATATATATATATATATATATATATATATATATATATATATATATATATATATATATATATTATATATAAAAGGATGTCCGAAAAGAAAAAATGTATACACATTTTAAATAATTGTAAACTTGGAGTTTATTATAATTTTATTATTTCAAACAAAAATATTTACAAGTATCATTTTATTGTTTTTTTTCACTGCATTTTGACTATATTTTAAATAATTGTAAATAGCACCTTCACATTACCTCGCGAATGTTAGATCCTTCCTTGATGAATATCCTCCCCGTTCACCAGACCTCACACCACTAGATTTTTTCTTATGGGAATAACTAAAAGACAAGGTCTATGCTATGAAACAGTCGCTGAATTGAGAGAAGCCATCGAACATGAATGCGCCCAAATACCAAGGGAATTGTTTCATGGTGTGTGCGATTCCATTGCTTCGCGTTGTCAGCAGTGTCTGGATCAAAATGGACGTCAGTTTGAGAACAGGCAGTAAAAAAAAAAAACAATTAAATGATACTTGCAAATATTCGTACATGTTTGAATTGATAAAATCATAATAAACACCAAGTTTACAATTATTAAAAATGTGTATCCATTTTTTGGGACACCCTATGTATACATATATATATATATATATATATATAATATATATATATATATATATATATAATATATGTATTTATAATTTATATATATATAATATATATATATATATATATATATATATATATATACACACACACACATATATATCATATATATAAACGACATCAACCAAACTGCTTTCTCTCTGTCATCAATGTCTGTGATAAATGTGTTTTCCCACTCCCAGTTGAGGTTAAGGAAGACATTGTATCTATCTGAGGCCTTTGATGTCTCGGGGTTCCTGTTTTCTTTCTCAGTTGCTGCGCAGATAAGAGCCGGCTTGGTTTGCACATGGAAGGCGCTGCTTTTGGTGATGGACTGATAAACATCTCCGGTGGGGACATGGATATCCTTAGATGTTGCTTGACGTTCTCATGAAAGGGGGTTTTCTTTCCTAGTAGGCTGATGGATGGTGCGCTTCTTGCCTTTTGACGAGGGACAATAGAAATATGTGTAAGGATTGACGTGAAATGAAATGCATAGAAACACTGATACAGCATTGAATCAAGGCCACCGAAAATAGATCAGTATTTCGGTGGTATCGGTGTAAAGCTGTATGAGTCAACAGCCCCTGAAACTTTAACCACGGCCCGGTGATGGCCTGTCCTGTAACGCATGAACGCTGACACAAGCACGATTTGGTATGTTTGATGATTGGAGGATGGATGATCTACAAACCAATTTGCATCCTTCTAGCCTCAGTAGTTGAAAGATCTGAGGGCGGACAAAAAAAGTGCGGACGGACAGCCAAAGTCATCTCCATATTTTTCATTCGGGGGGAAAGAAGAAAAGATGGATTGTGAGCCTTGAGTGAGCAAAGGAAGAATGAATATGAACACAGGGAAACTGGGAAACAGAACGGAAAGACTAGGAAAGCAACAAGAAAATGCAATGTTTTGAGGTAGCAAATAAAGAGAAGTTAGGCAACGGAAATATGGTATTGTAATGAAGGAACGTAGAAAGGAAAGTTAAAATGGAATGAAATAACTCGTGCAGAGGAATGAGAACACATCAATGAGGAAATTGTTAGTGAAAAAAGGAGAAGCCAAAAATAGCTAAATAGAGGATTAGAATAAAGAAAAACTGTTAACTAAAGAAAGAAATAGACGAGCAAACGTAAATTGAAATTAAAAAAAGTCAGAAATCAAAGTTCCTTCGTCGAAAAGAAAAATCCTCATTGTGACTGAGCCACAATGGCAGTTACAAATAACGCTTCTTATCGTAGGGTAATAATGATTGCGCAGTCGTTAATAAATGGTCTGTTTGTTTACCTCGATAAATATAGAACGCCGTGCCAGGCTACTCAACAACAGGAATTACCCTCCTTGCGGAGGACTCATTAAATCGGAGAAAGCCGCCCCCCCCCCCCCCCCCCCCCCCCCCCCCACCTTCTCCGTCCCCCCCCCCCCCCCCCCCCCACCCCTCCACCCGTCATTTATTGCGATTGGCCGAGGAGACTGCAAGCATCGCGGAGGAAGTTGTTTCATTATGAACCCCAAAAGAGGATGCGAAAGTTTTCTGCCCCCCCTCCCCTTATTTTTTGCCCCAGTCAAAATTGTATTTATGGAACATGAGTCTCTCTCTCTCTCTCTCTCTCTCTCGCTCTCTCTCTCTCTCTCTCATATGTTTATATTTTCGTACACAAGTATAGGATTCTTGCAATCTTACATATATATATATATATATATATATATATATATATATATATATATATATATATAATATATATATTATATATATATATATATATATATATAGGTATGAGTGTATATTATAGTAACCTCAAGAAATAACGAAGGTTACTTAAATATATATATATATATATATATATATATATATATATATATATATATATATATATATAGTATATATAGATCACACACATATATATATATATATATATATATATATATATATGTATATATATATATTATATATATAGATACACACACCTATATATATATATATTATATATATATATATATAATATATGTATCTATATATATATATATATTATATATATATAGATATAGATATATGTATATATATATATATTATATATATATATATATATATATATATATATATATAATGTATGTGTGTGTGTATATATATATATTTATTTAAGTAAGTACTTCGTTATTTCTTGAGGTTACTATAATATAGTACGTGTTTCTCCCATAAGGTATAGGTACAATGCATACATATATATATATATATATATATATATAATTATATATATATATATATATATATATATATATATATATATATATATATAACTATATATATATTAAATCACAGCAGATGCATGTGACTTCATTAAATAAGCGAATACCACAGGAATGATAGTCAGAAATCCAATTCGTTCCTTGACAATGTCTTAGTAATGACGAAACCTCTTGGATTTGTGACTATCATTTCCTGTGGTATTCGCTTAAATAAATAAATATATATATATATATATATATATATATATATATATATATATATTATATATGTTACAGTGTTGTAGTACAGTGTTGTTAAGGAATTAAGAAATTATTCCAAAAGGCATTAACTTAAAAGAACTTAAGAGAATGGCACGAAAGAGGGATAAGAGAATGAAAATAGTCAATTTCACGAAGGTATCGTTTTCTCGGACTCGACCCAAAACGACCAGGCCTTTAGCCGTCAGGCATCTGGTTCCCATCTCCCCATAACTCGGTACGCCTCATCTCCGAAGATTAAGTGACTCTCTGGCGCGCCCGACATTTGTGACACTTCGAGCGTCGGAGAATTAATGTAAGGTGGACCTTCACAAGAGCCTTCTGTTTAATATAACCAAGGGAAATTCAAGGCTTCCTTGTTTCAAAGGTGGATCGTGTGAAAATCTAAGCTCCACCCCTTCCAAGGATAGGCCTCTAGTCTTAGACGAATCAAAGCCATGAGTGCCAGTCATAAGACAGCCCAAAAAGGGGTATCAACGAATGACCTATGAGGTTACCAAAGGGATACACCCCAAAGAAGCCAAGGCATTAAGCAGGAGGCGTTTCCTAATTTAGAGTCTACGAATCACTATAGAAAATTTGACAGGAGGGCGGTTTTGTATAAAGTCTGTAGCCACCGAGACACAAGAAGTCTTTCAGAAGATACCACACCCAGTCAAAATCCAAAAATCCAAAGGCGGTGCGAAGAAGATATCATCCTAATAAAAAGGCCAGACAGAGAGAGAGGAAGGCAGAAGAGACAAGAGAAGAGAAACAGAAAGAGGGGAACCAAGGGGAGAACAGGAGAGTGGCGCAGAAACCGTACCAAGTAGAAGAAGGAAGAGAAGTGAGGGAAAGTGCAGAAGTGTGGTGGTGCGAATCAAAAGACAGTGATAAGTGACAATCAATACTCAGTAAAATTCCCTCGTGCCTATAGACTCGTAATTGCAACAAAGTGCCTCTTTAAAGAAATAAGTTTTATCAGTCCCAGAGCCCAGAAGGTGGAAAATTTATAAGAACCCCTAGCAAAGAATAAACACATATAAAGACACATCAATTTAATTTCTCCCAACAAATTTAACTTTTAGCTAATTCCAGAGTGAGAACATTCAGCAAAGGTGAGATTAAGATAAGATCATTCTATTCCCTAAATTACAGCCTCCAAATCGGTGCACTTACTCTTCGCACAGAGCCCTAAGGTAACGTGCACCGATTTATATATATATATATGTACTTACATTCATATATATATATGGGTGTCTGTGTGTTTATATATCATTCAAGGTTGCTTAGGTTATCTGGAGCCTTAGTAAGGTATAATGAGTTTTTGTTGAACATGTACATACAAATGCGTAAATAAAGAAAATGTACTTACATCGGTCTGTCTGTTTTTAGGTGCGTCTGTGTCTTATCTTCGATCTTGACAAGAAAAACGGTTATTGCTGCTGTGTTGCTGTAGCTTAATGTGTAGCATTATAGTATTTAGATGGAAGAACAGAAAAATACTATTTTTTGAGAGGACCATTATAGCTCTGAAGGTAATATACAGCCTATCAGGGGTGTTCAATCATTTTAACTGGGATAAGATTGATAACTATGTTCTGGGTGGCTTACATTTCATTTGGTATTTCAAGCTTGGAAAGTTGGATAACACGTGAGGTTTTTGTATATATGAATTTTATCGTTTATTATTATTATTTTTATTATTGTTATATTTCAAGGTCGGAGTTCAGTTCTATGAACAAAATTTTTACCATTTATTTTCTTTAAATGTTTTTTATGTGACCCAAAACATTTATCGAGGACAATTTTTGTTTTCCCCAAAAAACAGTTTTAGTGTATAGTATTTCTTTTTTAGGTCAAGTGTGTATTTGAAGGCAAACATTTGTTTTTTAACCTTTTCATTCTTCAAATTATGATTTTTCTGTGATTTTGTTAAAACTTGGCAGATCGGCAACTCGTGGTTGGTTAATTAATCGCGCAAGATGTGATGGGCCTCCTTATTTTTTGAAGGCGGAGACTAATTTAAAAGTGGACGCTGTGTTTTTATCTGATTTTCATGAAAATATGCAGGCGTGTACCTGGAGAGTTTGCGATATTTGACCTTACCCTTTTGTCAAAAAGGAAGTGTAATTTCAATTCCAAAATTTTATTGTGATGTGGTGGTCATGAAACCTGGAAGGTTTATTATTATTTTTCTTGTATATTTATGACCTTGATCTATTATTCTGGGTCACAGGCCAATTTGAGAGTTTAGCTTTGTATTGTTTAGGTCTCAGAGATTCTTTTGATTAATTAGAGGCCTCTGGTCGTGATAATCTCTGTTAGAACGTTGAATAGATATTAAATTCTGAAGGAGGAACTCACTTGTTGAACTTTGGGCTTTTCATCCTATTTGTAAGGTCCTTCAAAAACACAATTTCGTGAAGTCGTCTCGTTTGGCTTTTATTTTTCATTTCAACAAATAAGTGTTAATAATGATGTATCCCGTAGGGAGGGAGGTAGTGCCGTCAGTGCACCTCACGTGGTGCGCCGCAGGCATTACTTAAGATTCTATGCAGCGTCCTTTCGACCCCTAGCTGCAACCTCTTTCATTCCTTTTATTGTACCGCTATTCACATTATCTTTCTTCCATAACTTGACTTCCCACCTTCTCCTAACAATTGTTTCACAGTTGACAACTGCGAAGTTTTCCTCCTGTTACACCTTCCAAACCTTCTTACTGTCATTTTCCCTTTTCTGCGCTGAATTACCTTGTAGGTCTCAGCTCTTGGCCTTTGTCCTAAGCTCCATATTCCCATTCCTATAATGATCTATGACTTCATAAAGTTTTCAGTAAGTCGTATGCTGCAATCCATACTTTAAGAGTCCATCTGCGTTACGTAATGTCAATAAGGAACGATGGTATCAGCTCTTCATAACCGACTTTGAGGCTTGTTAGTATTGTAGTGTTTTGTTGACAGATGAACTATGAATAGCTTTTATATCAACATTAATTTTTATTAGCATGTAAGATTCAGGTTTGGATAAAATGACTATTTCTTGTGTTGTAATTTATTACTCTCTATATAATAGAGTCATGAATTTTGAACAAAACCTCTTAAGAAGTCTGCGTTAAACTTTATTGATTAATAAAGAATACGCACAGTGTAGATTTGTTTTTATTAAAATCATGATAAAACGAGAAATGGGTTATTACGTAAGCTTATTTTTTCGTACCCATTTGTGGCCTTAGATGCGTGCCTGCCCATTTATTCCGAGCTAAAACTGATCCCTTTATGCCTTTAAATTCTCTGTATCCTGGCTTGAAAAGCAGTTGTTATTGGTAGAGTCACTGTGTTCCAATGAGTCTTACGCTTAGCGACAAAATTCAGTTTATTATCTGGAACAAGCGTTTCTTGGGAGAGAGAGAGAGAAGAGAGAGAGAGAGAGAGAGAGAAGAGAGAACTCGTAGAGTACCTGCAGACTGGTTCTACTCCTTCGGGAATGGAGATTACCTCGTCGAGGCGAGGTGGTCCTGTACGTCCTTGTAGTTAGGGACATTAAGCACCATATTCATGAACTGTGTACTGGCTCATTAGTTGAAATGCAACGGAGGAGACATTTCCATTTAGCCCGTGAGTTCAAATGACGAAACGAATTATTTCAGTCGAGTTGTGAGTTGTTGCTTGATGTAGGTTGAGGTAGAATGCATCTAATATTGGCTCTAGGTTTCCAGTAACGTTGAAAAGCAAGTGTTTTTGGGTTTTAATTGTTGTCTCGTCAGATTTGGAGCTAATTTTTCCTTAGTTTTGCGGGTATGCAATATAGCTCTCGCTCCACGCTGGATGCAATTAACTTTTTCTGAAATGACGTAGCGCTCCTTCAAATATACCTATTTGGCTGCAGTTAATTGGTGTATAATAGTCTATAAACAACGTCAGAGAGAGAGAGAGAGAGAGGAGAGAGAGAGAGAGAGAAGAGTAATTTAGCTCCTTAGGTTAAGAGAAAAGTGCTAAACATTCAGTGTTAGTAATAGAAATCCGAGATAGGTAAATCCAGTAGGTAAATCCAGTGAGCGGCTTTTGTGGACAAAATTTATAAGAGCACCTCAGCAGCAGCAGCAGCAGCGGAATAAACTAGAGTAGCAAGAAAGCTACTTTGGAATTTTTTATTGGTGTATCCGGGCTTCTGTCTCTCTGGGTTCTTTTGGGATGTCTCAGGTATCACACGTTGCCACATTTAGACGGACGTTGGTTATGAAATCAAAGTTAGTAGACCTTGGCCAACTCATTGCCTCCCTGAGTTCCAATAGGGGCACACGCAAGTGTTCTTTATTTATTTATTGATCTACCTATTTATATATTTATTTATCCAGGCTGTTACATTTGTAGGAGTTCTGTTGTGTGGAAGCTGGGTAATCAAATCCCTGACCCTTTAGTTTTCTGTAGAGACAAACTATTGAGAAGGCCATTTGTCTGCCTGTCCGCACATTTCTGGCCACCCTCAGATCTTAAAAACTACTGAAGGTAGAGGGCTGCAAATTGGTATGCTGATCATCCACCCCCCAATCATCAAAGATATGAAATTGCAGCACTATCCTCAATAGTTTTTATTTTATTAAGGTAAAGATTAGCCATGGATCGTGCGTCTGACACCGCCGACTCTAATTCCATAAGTGTCGATGACGCTCATTCATTTGACCGCATCTGGGGGCAACTGAGCACTTTGCCGCTTCCCGAGTTCCCGGTCGTAGGTCACCGAGAGTTTCTTACAGCATTATGGTCTGTTTAGAAAACTCGATTGTGCCGAAGAAACTTCGGCGCATTTTTACTTGTTTCTCTTGTTCCACAATAGTTGTCATGATTAGTAAAAAGACAGGTGTCTCTTCCAGGTGCTTATATCTACAATCCCTCATAATAACTGGTTTATCTGATTTGTACAAATATGTTAACTACCTCTGCAGACGAAAATAGGTGATTTATAGCATCATCTGATCATTCATTTGATATTTCATAGTACAACAAATATTTCATGTTGGTAAATCGTCAGTATCCTCGTCTCATTTCAGACCGTTTTTTTATTTGTATTATTACACTAGTAAAGCCTCGAGGCACTTTAAGAATTTCAGTATGGTGAAGGACTTTCCTAAAACCTTCACTTTATCAGTAATGGAGTCATATTTCCTTATTTTGAATCTAAGTTGTTATCGGAATAGTTTTTTTTCCTGATGCTACTTCCAGCGTTCAATGTAAACTGTTAATAGTGAATTTATTTTAAGAGTAATCTGAATTCACGATGGCAAATATGGCTAAGGTATACTCATAAATTGACTGACAGACACACGTATGCGTATATTATATATGTGTATATGTGTGTCTTTCGGTTGATTTTTCATGCACTACATATGTACATAAAGTTACATTATTCAGACAATACATCCTGGAAACGTTTGTTGAGGTGAGGTCAGAATTTGAAGATGGTAGCCAGGTGACGGCTTTAAATCTCCTGTGCTTATTCCATTAGCACTCGTAAATCCATTTTGAGGGCTTTGTAGGTAGTGAGCTGCTCCATTCACGGCTCATTTATTAAGGCTCTCGATGGTACGGACCAGTTCTGTGCAACAAAAAAATAACCCTCTCTGATGTAGGTCTAGGGTGAGATCAGATAAGCGCTCTCTCTCTCTCTCTCTCTCTCTCTCTCTCTCTCTCTCTCTCTCTCTCTCTCTCTCTCTCTCTCTCTCTCTCTCTCTCTCTCTCTCCCCGTGTGTGGTGTTGGTGTTCAGTTAGAGATGTCAAGTTCACCAGAAAAGAAGCACGAGGTTAACATTACTAGAGAGAGAGAGAGAGAGAGAGAGAGAGAGAGAGAGAATCATTAAACGAGAGTATCTGGCAATGCTGCTAACTGTGTATCTCCTCTTTCTCTCATTATTATCATTATATTATTGGAAGCGAACACGCAATAACAAGAGAAATATAGAAATCAATGTCAGCTTCGCGTCAGATTAGAGGCCAGAAGCTCGTGAGATATTATTATTATTAGTATTATTAATTGGAAATTTGTTTATACTATTTAATGCACTACGTCTCTCCGATGTAAAAAGATTTAAATGTATTTGTCGCACTTAGCTGTAGGGCTACACATACTTGCGGACTGTATAAGTGTATATATATATATATATATATATATATATATGTTATATATATATATATATATTATATATCATGATATATATAATATATAGATAGATACACACACACACACCTCGGAGAGAGAGTGAGTTTAAAGGGTGACCTGTTTTTTCATTGGCTGTCATCCAGTTTAGTGTTGGAAACTTATCTGTCACTGTAAGGAGAGATTTTCTCGAGTGTTTGCAATTTATTGGCAATTTATACACAAGTCAGGTTTGAATGCGTTGTGGAAAATTCAATTTGGACTTGTATTATCTTATATTATGTTTTCCCTGGCATTTATTTCTTCATATCATATATTATTAATATAATGATGAATGCGTTGGTGGTGTTATGATATAACTCTGATTTTTGGAGGGAGTTGCTATATACATAGTACACATATTCTTCGCCCAACTTTGACATTAAATTACTTGGCCATTTTCGAAGACATCTCGGTTCCAATTATGAAAGTTAGGACGCTGATGAAGGTAGAACGAAAGTTCTGAGTGCCACGTGTCGCTTCATCGTGCGGCTCTTCCTCTCACTCCCTCCTCCTCCTCCTCCTCCTCCTCCTCCTCCTCCTCCTCCCTCGTTCTTTGGTTGGGCGGTGACTGTTTTTGTTTGCGTTCGAATTGCTTCGACCAAAAGTATCAAACATGGCCGGGTTCAAATGCTTCAACTTTATGTCGTAAATGTTACAGTCCAAAATTCCGTAAAGTGAATAATATAGAAGTACCAGTACCTCCTGACAAAAGGGTTTAATTCAGAAGGACAGAATAAAACGGCAATGTAAAAAGAACAATTCAGTTCCCGAATCAAAGGACGGTTAGCACGTCACAAAAATTCCATCGTAAGATAGCAAGGGACAGAAAGTCCCTATTATAGTACCTGCCAACAGAAGAGAAAAGAACAGAGTAAGTGAGTGTCAAATAGTCATGTAAGTTTCAGAGTTAAAGTGCTTTTGAAATTGCGCGGAGATCATTATTATAAAACTGTCGGAGGCAGAGGAAGTGATATATTAAATAAACAGATTTGAGGCTGTACGAAACAGAACTAAGCTGTGGTCTTTTTGCAACGACGTAAAAAATTCCATCTCTGAACTCCTTTGTAAAAGGACGTTGGAAAACTCGTAGATATGATAATAGGAAAGCCTAAATAAAACAAGTGAAACGTGCACCGTTCTTCGGTGCAATTGAGTTTTCTGTAGAGCATATAACTGTATGAAACTCAGCCACGCACTATGAAACTCTCAGCCTTGGCATATGAAACTTTTATCCACGGCTAGGTCGTGGCCTGTGTTGGCACAACAACACAGGCTGAAGCTAGAGGGATGCAATTTTGTGTGTTTGATGATCAGAGGGTGGATGATCAACAATAACCATCCCAACAGTTTTCTTTTACAGAAAGCTAAAACTGCGTTATAAACAGACACGTTAGAACTACAACTTTCCTCGCTCTCTTCTGGGGAGTGAATAAACAGGAAAAGAACAGGTCCTTGTTTAGCTAGATGGTAAATATTTGAAACATTCAGTAATTTTTTTTTTTTTTTTTTTAAGTATTCCAGCGCATCATTTAAGTCATTTCGACGATACATAATTTATATTCTCTCTCTCTCTCTCTCTCTGACATTCAAAGTAGTATAGAGAAGGACGGCTTGAATCAGTAAATCATAATTTAGCCTCTTGAATACTGGACGTCAGCTGGGCGTGTGTATGTTTATGTGGTGATGGGACCATCGCATGCACGTCGGCCATTCTTATGATCTCGTTTACATATTTGCCCGGCATTCTTTATAAACGTGTGCGTTCGTATATTCAAAGATACGTATATCTAACTCGCCCACACGCATTCACACAGACAGACGTAGGGGGAATGAGACATAAAAACCAATTCCATTTCCGTACGTCTTGCGATGAAAGAGCTTTGTTACAGGTTAATGTTTTATTGTTATTCCAGAGTTGAACTCTTGTTAGTGCTGTACGAGTATTGCTGTTTTAATGTGACGGCCATACCCCACTCATATCATTATCTTCTTTTTCTGTCCAAGTTGCATTTTGATAGGGTATAGGGGTGGTCCCTCCAAAAAATAAATGAATTTCTTTTTCGTAGATTTTACTAATTGTTGTATACACGGAGAATATGTGTGTTATAATATATATATATATATATATATATATATATATATATATATATATATATATATATCTTGTGACAAATTGGCCTACAGTATCTGTCTGGATACCATTAATACTTGATGCACGAAGTAATCAAAGATCTGTTTCTGGACACCATTAATATTTGTTAACCCAAATTGCCAAGTATCTGGTTACTACACTTACCATTTGTACTTGCTAGTACAAGAGACCCTTTTATTCCTGGGTCTGAGACACCCTTTGTACTTAGGGCACAGTTTGTTCAAGTACCTGGTTATTACTTACCTCACTACAGCCAGACACCTGACCCTTCATCACAAATACTAAACGACTGAATACTCTAAAGGTGGTAGTGATCCCTTTTATAACTGAACAGTCAAGAAAACAATCAGTCTAAGTTCATTAAAATAGGTGTGAGGTAATCTTAATTAAAGGGCATCACTCCTGCAATTTCAAATCTAAGTATTTCCCTGATTCTGTTTTATTTGTGGGAAACGTCACAATTATCACTCTATATTTCTACCTAAACGAAAATAAAATGTAATACTGGTGTTGTAATAAAATGCTCATATAAATTTTAAATACAAAAATTTATTTCTAAATTCAAAATTTATAAGTGAAATTCACAATCTCAGGGAAATTGTTATTACTTGAAAACAAAAGTTTAATTAATTCTTGAATTAGTTATTAAGCAAAATTAAATCAAAGTTTATCAAGAAAATTAATTAAATAAAATTATAAAGCAATAATTAAATTTGAAATGAAATTTAATTAAATACAAATTAATTTGCAAGTGTTAGATTCAAACAATTACATAACAGAATATTATTCAAACTAATTAAACAAAATAAAGACAATGCAAAACCATAATGCATAATATGAAAACAATTAAAGCATTGACAGTACAAACATTAAGCATATAAAATTGGATATGTCAAAAGAACGAAGCAAAAGATAAAGGTATTTAAAAATGGTAATTTTATCCAATGGTAAAATAAAACCTCGAAGTGCACTTCCAAACATTTGTAAAAATACCTGTTTACGCAGCTGCAGCTTAAAGGCCTGTTACACCTTTACACTTTCGTGGGCGCCTTCACAAAACTAATAGAAATAATACTATGTTCAGATTCCACAAACAACACATACATTAAGACAGTTACTGAGTGACCTCAAATACAAAATTAATGTGGGTTGCTTTAAGTTAATGAAACAGCCTCGCAACCGAGCGAGCGCGAGAGAGAGGTTTTGAGAGAGAGAGAGAGAGAGACTTGAGAGCAATGCTACACTCTCTAACGCATGCAGCTACTTCTCAAAAGCGAATGAAAGTTTTATATGCATAACTATGCGTATCAGGGTGAATGGGTGTAGTTGGGTGTACACGTCCGAGACGAAAACATATTACGTCATCTCTATAGGGGTATCAAGTATGGGGCCTCTTTGACTGCGTTCGCATATGTCTATGAATAAGGCTCCCTTGTATTCCTCATGGGGGCGCTTCGGACGATAAAAAATTAGCTTAACTCATCTATTTTCAAGGGGTTGGATAGCAGCAAGTTCTGCTTGGACAAAGCAGTCTCTCTCTATGTTAAACATCATGGTAGAGAAGGTTCTCAAAGGACTCAATGCGGCCTGGGAGGTCTTATGCATGTGTTTGCACCGATAAAGAAATCAGCTTAGCTAAGACATTCTCAAAGTGTGACAACAACCCTCTTCAAAAGGCTTATGAGCTTCCACTCTCTCTGTCATACGTTACTTCAAAATGAAAAGTGGGACTACTTAATACATGTTATCTTTAAATTTGGGAATCTGAACACAAAAACATACATTTCATAACATGATACACAGGTTCTGAGGTGAATTAATCATATTACCAAAATTTTAATTGCATTACAAAACTTACACTATAATATATATATATATATATATATATATAATATATATATATATATATATATATATGTGTGTGTGTTGTGTGTGTGTGTATATATATATATATATATATATATATATATATATTATATATATATATATATATATATATATAAGAATTATGCCACGTTGCCCTTCGTTTCATCATCATCTGAAAGGAGCTGAAAGGAGGCCCATTAAATGAAAAACCAGAATGTTTGGAGCGTTTCATTCCAAGAAGTTACTGCATTTTATAATGCTTCTTGGTAAATAATTTACTTGACTTTATAGCTTAAGATATCTTTTTTTCGGTTTTTTTATTCTGTTTCTAAACTTTCAAAACAACGTGTCTGAAGATGGTTCCTGTGTTGGAGTTAACGAGCATCCTGTCAGGAGGAAGCATAATTAATGGCACAATAGCAATGAGAGTTCATGGAATCCTGCCCTTTTATGTGAGGGCTCTTTTTCACGTTACCTTTTCTGAGAAGGGTACTTTATATGAGAAAGCCGTCACATGGATTACCACGGCGTACAATGCGCATTAGATGTAGAATCTGCTTCGTTTTTAAGTTTTCTGTAAAAGGATACTAGTGAGATGGCTATTTGGCTGTCCGTCCGCACTCTTTATGTCCGCCCTCAGATCTTAAAACCTTACTGAGGCTAAAGGGCTGCAGTTTGGTATGTTGATCATCCACCCTCCAATCATCAACCATAACACACGGCAGCCCTCTAGCCTTTGTAGTTTTTATGTCATTAGAGGTTAAAGTTACCCATGATCGTGCGTCTGGCACCGCTATAGGAACTACACAAGCTCCGACCGGTCCGTGGCTGAAAGTGTCAATGGCTGCGGCTGAGAGTTTCATACAACATTATACTGTGTGCAGCAAACTCGATTGCGCCGAAGAAGGTTTGGCGCATTTTTTCTTGTTCTATTGATGTGGTTAAGAGAGTGTTTGTCACAGTCTTTTCACGGTTATTATTTATCCCATGGTATCAGCGTTGTAACTTTTACATTACAGTGCTCTAGAGTGAAACGGATATGTAGGATTTTTCATTATGTTCTTTAGTATGGCTTTTTATCTCCATTAGATTAACCTTCGTTGTTCCAACCAGTATTAAGGCATAATATTATAACGTCATGAAAAGTGCTTTGAAACACTGACGTGGTTTGTTGTCGCGCTTGTGCGTTTACGTGTTTGTGTGCTTTGATAAGACGTTGATATACCCATTTGGCAAATCAGAATACTAATTGACCTATAAAAGGAAAATTTCATCATCTGGGACTCCAGTCACTCTCAGCTGAGGTCAAGGTCAATAGCTTGACGTTGCAGGGAGGGAGAATATCAATGCGCGATGTGATCTTTTTCAGAGGCTCCGCGGTGTAGTTAGCATCTAAACTCTGGGTTTAGCACATGTACCTATACATACTCTGTATATATATATATATATATATATATATATATATATATATATATATATATATATATATATATATATATATATTCCCCATAAAGGATTGTACAAATATCGCCCCAAATAACGGTAATACACGTCAATATCATTGTATACATATATTCTGAATGATAATATTAATAATGATAATAACACTGAATCCTATATATCATTGGGAAATCGGTTTATTGTAGTTATGCATGGCACAAAATACTTTAGAGATCTGATGGTTTATTTTTTTATGTATTTATTTATTTATTTTTTTGTAGCAAAATACTGGAGTAATTACATCCGGCTGACTTGAACTTGTTGTAATTGTAGACCTATAGTTGTGTTATTTGTTTAATACGCTGACGCACTTACATATACTTGTTCAATTTGCAATTATAGTAGAGTATCACAGCATGGACAGACCGAAGGAATATATGATTCGGCAATTATTCTGTTGAAATCCTCGAAAATGTGTGTCGTTTTTGTTTCGATGTGCCGTAGCTGAAAGAAGTGGACTCATCATCGTAGGATTAAAAATTTATTTTTCCAATACTTTTCAGCAAATATTGTTTTTCTGCTAGGTGTAGAAGTATTTATGATCATCAAACTATAATCAGCGAATTTAGAATAACTGTATTTCTGACATTTGGCCTCCCAAGTTTAACCAGCGATTTTAAAATAACTGTATTTCTGATATATTGCATTTTTCTGCCTAATTAAACAAATTACATCTTCTAAGGTTTAAATTGACACCAGATCTAGTGTACTAAGTGAAAACTAACTACGTAGGGTAATCGGAAAGAAAGGTCGGAAAGTTCAAATTATATATATATATATATATATATATATATATATATATATAATATATATATATATATATGCAATATAAAAACACCGTGCCGTGCTTCTAAGAAATCAATGGAAGGATCCACAGTAATATCCTTGTTTATCTAGATAAAATATATTTATGAAGATATATACAAAGCTTAAAGTTTTCGTCCATCCTCCACAGGAACGAAAGCTTTAAGCTTTGTATATATTTCCATAAATATATTTTATCTAGATAAACAAGGATATTACTGTGGATCCTTCTGTTGATATATATATATATATATATATATAGATATATATATATATATATATATATATATATATAGATATATATATAATATATATATAATATAGTAAGTGTGTGTGTGTGTGTAATTTGCGACGCAAAAATAGTTTCCCTTTAAATGTAAATATTAAATATATATATATACTATTATATATATATATATATATATATATATATTTACATATTTAATCATAATAAATATTTCATCTAGATACAAGGATAGTACTATGTCTCTCTAATACCCCCTATATATATCTATATATATATATATATATATATATATATATATATATATATATATGTTGTGTGTGTAATTTGCGACGCAAATATTTCCCCTAAATGTCCCCTATGTATATATATATATATATATATATGGATATATATATACCTATCTATATATATATATACATATATATATATATATATATATATATATATATATAATATATAATATATATATAATGTGTGTGTGTGTAATTTGCGACGCCAAAATAGTTTCCCCTAAATGTTAAATATATATATCATATATATATATATAATATATATATATATATATAATTATATTATATATGTATATATATGTGTGCATATATATATATATATATATATATATATATATATATATAATATATATAATACTTCTAATGTTTTTGCGCATGTTATATATCCATATGAACTAGCAACCTGTGCGTCCGCATGTACACATGAAGATAAAAAAAAAAGGGTCCAGCTGCTCCGTGCAACCCAAGTTGGAATAACCAACAACCAAAGAGAGGGACAGTTCCCGCCGTGAAGGAAGCCGGAGTCATTTAAGGGCGGAGGGAGATGTATATCAGCGGTTCTCTGGCGCCACGCGACGATTGTCTGACTCCCAATTACATCGCTTTTGTTTGGTTTTTGTTCAGCCTGTTCCGAGAACGACCTGTAGTAGGTTAGGGTCGCCGCCATTAATCCTTCTAATGATTTCCGTTTGAGGAATTCGGTTTCTTCTTTCGGATGATTGTTTGTTTTCGAAAATGGACTACTCTTTATTTTTGTTGTGGTTAATTTTTTTTTTATTTGTGATGGAAAGTTTTGAGTTTTCTGTGCGATGTTTTTATTAATTTGTTTGTATAGATTGTGTGGTTATCTCATTTTCATTTATTAGTCTCGCAATAGATAACGTTTGATCAGAAACATTCACCTATATGGATAAGTAATGAGTTTTTGTAGGCATCTTTACGTGTATTCACACACACACA
The DNA here is from genome assembly GCF_015104395.2 of Macrobrachium nipponense. Lineage (NCBI taxonomy): Eukaryota > Metazoa > Arthropoda > Malacostraca > Decapoda > Palaemonidae > Macrobrachium > Macrobrachium nipponense. The sequence goes on along the minus strand of NC_087200.1, from coordinate 98,243,019 downwards.
CACACACACACACATTTATATATACGCGCGCGCGTGTATACACGTAATTGTCTACAAAAAATTATTACTTTAACACACACATACAATATATGTATTTATATATGTGTGTATGTGTATGTAGATGATTTAATATCACACTCACACTAACCTTTTATATCGCTGGTTTACCGATCAGCGAAGTGGCGTTGGGCATGGTTAGTACCTGGCTGGGTGACCACAGTGATGTCTGACGCCCTATGCACCTGAGCTCCATGAACAAACGTTTGTCAGTGCGTGGGGCACGACTTTGTTCCCAAATGTCTGCTGAACATCTTGAAGGGTAACACCTTTGTAGGTGAGATCGAGATGTAATCGTAATTGTTAACAGTTGTGGAAAGCATTGCTGTCGGATCTGGCTTAGGAACTGAATCCGTGGTGCCAGGTGGTCGAGTTCGAATTGCGCTGTATCTAACTTATTAAAAATGAGGTTGTTGAAGTGTAAAGAGGGAGACTAATATTTTGGTTTGACACCGTCAGTGTAATGACAAGGCACGACAGAGCTCTGCTGGTTTATGGTGTTGTGTAGGGCGGGTAAGGATCTTACAACGTTTCTTTTTCTTATTCTGGTGGAAAGGAAATGCGAAAGTTTCCCATTTTAAATTGAGGCCGCACAGCCCGCCTTCATTTTGCAGATGTAAAAGAGAATACTTTTGTATAGTTCGGGTCCACATTAGACGCATCTTAAATTTACTGCTCTCTTTCAAGCTCTGTAAGGTAAGCCTAATTATGTATTACACCCTTGATTCGTTCTGGTATGTAAGCGCCTCAGCGGCGTGGTTGGTATGGTATTAGCGCCCCACCTCGGTGGTCGCGGGTTCGATTCTCGGCCATTCCATTGAGGAGTGAGAGATGTGTATTTCTGGTGATAGAAGTTCACTCTCGACGTGGTTCGGAAGTCACGTAAAGCCGTTGGTCCCGTTGCTGAATAACCACTGGTTGAAGGTTCCATGCAACGTAAAAGCACCATACAAACAAACAAACGTTCTGGTATGTAGGCTAGGAGACATTACTGAGTAGCAGTCACAGAGAGAGAGAGAGAGAGAATATTCCACTTAACTAGCTTAATAGTTTTCAGAGCCTTCAAATAATAAGTGCAAGTAAATGTACATTAAAGATCTGACGCGAAAACGAAGTCTATAGAACTGAATTTTAAGAAATAGTGTCCCTATAAATTTTTGACGAGCTGTTTACGCCCTTGTCATTTTGCTTCAAGAATATTTGGTAAGATGGTATCTGCGAGGTAGCAGCGCGTGCTGTTGCTATCAAAAGTGTCTGTCTCTTGGCTGTCAGTTCGTAAACAACCAACACGAGATAGGTGTTAATGGCTCTGCTGATGCCGGTACAGAGAGAGGGTTTATGCTCTGCGTCGCCCGCAATAGCACTTGATTGATTGATCGGTTGGAATGACGCTCTTCGAAGGTTTGTAGCGTGCCGCTGTCAATACCACTTTTCGCTCTAAGGGATTTGATGAGCCTCCAGAGATTGCAACTGTACATGCATATAACTTTGCTCTCTCTCTCTCTCTCTCTCATTGTCATTAGGTTTGTATATTAGTTTTTGGTGCTTATCTGTGAAAATGACTCTCTCTCTCTCTCTCTCTCTCTCTCTCTCTCTCTCTCGTTGTCCATTAGGTTTGTGTATTATAATTCTTTGGATGCATAGCTCTCTCTCTCTCTCTCTCTCTCTCTCTCTCTCTCTCTCTCTCTCTCAGTCTAAGTCACGACTTGCTATTAAGTTCTCCCCAACGAAAATGGCCGAGTAGCGTATGGTTTGTCCCACAGTCTACATCGTGGAGGAAAGCGGAAGGCAGCAGCCTGAGTCATTATTTCCTATGAATGATCATAGCACCAGCCTTTCTCAGGTGATGAACGAGTGACTTGATGCTTCACGTGGGAAAGATGAATTACTGAGAGAAGAAGTAAAGTCATTTTCTGGAGGAGAAGTTCATTATTCCCATGACGTCGCGTTGCTTCGAGTCAGCGTCGTCGAATTTTTGGGGAACAGACGGCGGAAAGAAGAGAGATTGGTGGGAGTCGTCTTCTTTTACTCACATTTCAAAGTCGTTCTGTCATTCTCTTGGTGCGGAGGAAGATTGATGATTAAGCAAACTGCTCATGGTCGTTTTTAACATTATTTTACTCCGAATTTATTCCCTAAATTGATTTTATAGTTTTTTTTTTTCTTTCCCGAGGACTGAGATAATACGTCTCCTTTTGGCACCTTGTTGGAGGGAATAACTTTTATTATCCACAGTAAGTTCTAGTGTTTTCTCATTTTTCTTGAAAAAAGCAACAACTACGTATGATTGATTGACATAAGAGAAGATTTTTTTTTTTCATGTCGCGATAGATTTCTATACTATTTAACTGGCTATCCTGGTAGAAGTAAGAGTCGCTGTTACCTTACCAGGACTTCTCATACATTATTATTTATCTGGATCTTGGGACCTTGGCCCTCAAGAATCCTTGCGTAAAGGGTAGATGGAAGAATATGCAGCATATTTAATTGAGGTTGATAAGACATGTTCGACCCGCTCTGTGAATGAGAGGTGGTTATAAGAATTGCTGAGAGAATGCCAGAACGTAATTGTGGAAGGTAATAAACAGTTGTCTGTACGATGCTGTGCGTGATGTGATGGTGCCGACGAATTTTGGTAATGATGTCAGTGTTTATAGCAACCACCTGCATGATGCATATACGTAAGTATGACTCTGTGCAGACTCATGCCCTGCTTGAGAATCTGGGTATGAGAAACCCATAAAAGGTACGTTTGGGCATCTGGGTATTGTTAGCCAGCGACATTATCATAAGGTAACTAAATTGGCTTTTTTGAGTGTGAATTTGTTTTCATTTTTGGTTGTTTGTAAAAGAAAACTATTGAGGGGCTTTGTCTGTCCGTCCGCATGTTTTTTGTCCGCCCTCAGATCTTAAAAACTACTGAGGCTAGAGGGCTGCAAATTGATCATCCACCCTCCAATCATCAGACATACCTAATTGCACCCTCTAACCTCAGTAGTTTTTTATTTTATTTAAGTTTAAAGTTAGCCACGACCATGAGTCTGGCTCCGCAACAATACAGGCCACCACGGCCGGCTGAGAGTTTCATGGGTTGTGGCTGAGAGTTGCATAAAGCATTATACGCAGTACTGAAAACTAGATTACGCCGAAAAGAAATTCTTCGGCGCATTTTTACTTGTTTGTTCGTGATTTTCATTACAAATCTATCTTTTCCTTTTCTTGAAACCAAATTGGCTGCTTATGGTCTGGAAAAAAAAATGACATATGTCTGAGGAAACAAATTCCTGTCAAAAAATATCTAAGTCAGCGTTTCCTGTCTAAAATTATTGATCAAATATTAGCATCTTCTTTATTTTTCTAGATGTGAATCTTATCGTCTACAGTCATCTTGCTGCGCTAATGAAATTTTTAGGTTCATTCTGGAATTTTGTTTCCCATGAAATTCATGATTTCAATTTTGACGAGCATTTTCATAAAGCAGCATTTTCATAGAAACCAGCTTCTCACACGTAGCAATTCGGATCCTTTGGGAATATCGAGTTTCTTGATCTGATTGATTATGAGTTTAGCAAATGAAAGACGTAGCCTACCTTTTAAGTCGATATCCCTCGTATAGTAAACACCACTGAAGTTTCAGTATAGATGAAATTGTAACGCTTAAAGATTGCTTAATAATATCTTGAATTTATTGGATCCGTAGAAAAGGTACACGAATTGGCCATATTGTTAGGGTTAATTATCGGGAAGTCAATTGTTGTATTTGCCAACTTTCTGCTTAAACTTTAGATTATGTACCACGTCTCGCGATAGAGGTAAATAGATGTTTAAAAATTATATATGTATATATACCTATATATAGATATGCATTATATATATATATATATATATATATATATATATATATATATATATATATATATATATATATATATATACACATGTATGTATGTATATTCTTCAGTTAAAACAGGATACGTCTCAAGTATAAAAAGCCCATTATATACATATGTATGCCTTAATTTTATAATTGTGAATATATCTTAAAATTAAAATTTCGTGATGCTAAAGCTTTCTCTTGAGTTATTAATATTATTATTTCTTTTAATACTGATGTTCTATACTTTTTTTTATAGTGAAGTTGTACTTGTGGAATACGTACATAGCGTACATCATATTTCAATGACTAGTGACGCCGTAAATCAAATAAAAAAAATTTATAATTAAAGGAGAGGTGGGATCTTTCTTGTTTTTAAATTGGAATGAAAATGAGGTAACATTAATGATAATTACAGGCCTTGTTCGTAATTGTTTTGGGAACATACTGATACGGTGAAGTAAGAGAGGAAATCATGACGAGTCGTTTTAGGTCCCACCACCAGAGGAGATGGGAGGACGAGGGGGAGGAGGAGGAATCAGTACCAGTAAATACCAGTATTGAAGTTTTGAAGAGAGAGAGAGAGAGAGAGAGAGAGAGAGAGAGAGAGAGAGAGAGCTGAGTATAACATTATCGGCAGCTGTAATAGGCAACGCTTTCTGTATGAAACTCCTCCCAAGTGACACATTCTTTTCCCTCTTATTCAGTGTGAGAATCCACATATCTTAAATTCCCACAGTCATCATATACCGTCAGCGATTTTGTCATTTTGATTTCAGCGACCATCAGTATCCTTCAGAACATGTCCTTCATTTTTCCATATGAAGTTTTATTTTGACGAGTGCTTCACTGCCATTCCCATTTGCAAGTGTCCTTGGTCTGGCAGGGTTTTCCTTGTATTCGACACCGTAGTGCTTTTGTATTCAGGGATGGCAGTTTAATGTGGCACAGGCGCAGCAATCCTGTCCAAGGCGTTTTCGGTCTTGAGAAGTTGATAAAGTTGAGTGAGAGACTGCACAATATTTTTAAAGGATGTGCAAAGCTTTTATTTGAAGTTTATGTAGGGGAAAACCATGCTGCCACGTTCCACGTCGGCTCTCAGTTTTCTACTTTGAAGAAAATGTGTCTAATAATCGGCGCTGTGTCAGTTTGGATTGCTGCCTCTCATACTCTCCCAACATCCCCTGGCGGGCCCCAGCAACCCCCTGCCGGCTGCTATTACTCTTCACCTCCGCTCTGGAAATCGACAGTTCTCGGATTGCCCTGTTCTCATTTCATATCCTTCGAGCTGGATAAGTTTTTAGCTTTCTACAGAAAAAAAAACTATTGAGGTAGTAGCTATTTGTCTGCCCACCCGTAAATCAACTATACGAAATTACAGCCCTCTAGCCCAAGTTTTTGTTTTTTTTCTTTTAAAGGTTAAAGTTTGCCATGATCATGCGTCTGCTGCTGTAGGTGCCAATATAGGTGCGATATGAAGGGACATTGTTAGGTTCCTTATGACATCATATATGTAGTATGTGAACTCTCAGATTATGTTACCGGAATGAAAGTCACGTTCAGCATTCTACTGAGTGAGTTTTTACATCACAGTGTAAAAACGAAATATAGGAAGGAGTTTCGGTACAAAAGAAGAGAAAGTTACACAAGAACAGTATTTCAAAAGGTACGAAGATTATGCAGTTCTTTTTCAAAAACTACCGGTAGATTATTTTTGATGCGATCAAGACAATTGATTGTTTACAAATAATAAATAGAACTGCTTCCTGAATACGCCTTAATTAATGGCCCTTAGTTGTTTATGAGATGAAAATCGTATAAAAACACTCATTATAAATTAATTATTGATATCTTATTCAGATGTTAACTTTTCAATGGATTATGTTTTGATTTTTGTATTATTACTAAATTGTTATTTTGTGTAAATGGAAGCAGGTTAAACATTTCCATATATTTACTCACAAGACTGTTTTAGCTAATAGGAAAATAATAGTTTCAATTATGATAATTATTTATTGCATTTGTTTATCTTGAAGTCCAAAGGCAATTTTCTGTCACCTTTGATGACTGATGTGCTGCTCTCTCTTTCGGAATCTGCCTATGGGAACAAACCACTAAGTTGACGTCATTTCCATTTTCTGTATGTTTAACATTAGTAGCCTTTTGGTGTGTATTTATGTGGTGTTGTCCTTCCTCTGATAACTATAGTAAGAGTAGACTATATCTCAGAGGTTGGCTTTATCATTGTTTCATTATTCGAAGGACATTTCCTTGCGGCTGTGCTTTGTTTTCCTTGTCTTGGTAAAATGGCCGTCTGTTCGGCTGTCCTACTCGCGTTATAACGACACATGTACTGCATGTGTGTGTGTGTGTGTGTGTGTGGTGTGTGTGTATATATATATATATATATATATATATATATATATATATATATATATATATATAATAAAATGCATTAAAGCTTACACGCCATTTTCTCGAAGAGGAATTAGATCCAGAATGTGCTACCCATCCCTTCTCGTTTTTTAAGCTTACCTTTGTAATTAAGTTGTCAGCCCGATGCACTTCTCTACGCCTGTGAACATCCATCTTATCGGAATGCTGCCAGACGCATAATTCACTTCTGAGGTCAAGAGAGGTGAGGTGGGAATGGACCCAAGACCCTTTAGCTTTTGATGCGAATTATCGCGAGTACTTGAACTTGCAGATATGTTGGTGAAAGGGGTGACGAACAGGAGTGGTCGAATAGACTGAAGTGGAACGGAAGGGTCATCTTATTCAGGAAGCAAAATATTACCTGCAAGTGGATGGGGATCTGCGCGCGGGCCGTTTTGACGAGCAGTTGAGGGGCCCTTTGTGTAGGGATATGAAGCTCTTAATCTAATGGAAAAATATCTGCTGTGGCTGATAAAGCTGAATGTAGTCTAGACCGTTTTTCTGTGCATTGTCTGGTGGTACCCTCAGTAATAAGAAATGACGCAATGTTTAATATAAATACACACACATACACACACACATATATGTATATGTGCATTTATGTATGTATGTATGTATGTTCTTAAAGATGGGTAATTTGATAATTATAATGACAAATCAAGAAAGAAAAATACACTTACTGCTGCTAGAATATTCACTTATTGCGGACAGACTAATAAATACATAGATATTCGTTTAGATCTAAAGAAGCAGGTAGATAAATAAATAGATCAATAGATGGATGGGTACTGTATGAGGGCGGACTGAGTAGATCTAACCTTGGGGCTACTGGTGTCAGATATGGAGGCCGGAGGAACTCTTCACCCTTCACATCTTCCATAAAAGGGAGCGGTTAGCAGCGAGGTGACGTAGCTGATGGTTAATGCGATGAACTACCGAAGGGTAGAAGAGAAGCCCGGGGCATAGGGTGAGGAAGAGGCCCCAAGGGGCATTTGGCATCTTCATTTTGTTCCTCCAAAGTAATCGTTTGGCGAGGCACAGTGAAGGTCAGTCGTGCTTTATTGTGCTGTGTCATGCTTAGCACTTTTGCTGTAAACTACATTTTTCGTGTATTTGCTCTGGTAGGAAATCGATGGGTTTTATATAACTCATGATAAAAACCATAATAATTCTTAGTGGGTTTTATAGAGTCAAGTTATGTTTTGGTAATACACCAGTTTTTTACCTTTGTCTGTTTATAAATAAAAATATCCGCAAGAAAAACTAATGATATTTCTGTAAATAATGAAGAGATCGTTATGTTTAATACCACTCAAATTAATGTATCTTTTATCATGTAACAGATGTATCCAGTTGAATTATATGAAATTCGCCTCGTTTTCGTCAGCGGCATTCCAGACTGGATGCTTTTCCAGGTAGCAAAGAATACAAAGCTCGTGAGGGAAGTCGCGGGATGAATTCCTTCTTCTTAAATAAAACCACTTTTCTTTTTTCAAGTTATATATATATATATATATATATATATATATATATTATATATATATATATATATATGTGTGTGTGTGTGTGTGTGCGTGTGTGTGTGTGTGTGTGTGTGTGCGCGCGCGCAAAATTGTAATATTAAAACAATGTAAAGCGATATTAACCATTATTTAGTGCTTAGCGTGAAGAATCCTTGTTTGTAGTTGCAGCTAATTTTTGCTGATGTAATGTGAAGACTCCCTTGCATTATTGTTAAATAGCGGTTGGCTATATCAGATGTGTATACCGTCGTAATTGTTAGCTTTATTAATATTTGTCCTTGCGATCATCATAGCTGTTCGCTGGCCCGTCCCAGCTTTTTTAATATATTCATATTGTATGATTGTTATATGATTTGTGGTTGTAGCGTCAAAGCTTTGGTCACAATGCTTGTTTTATGTCTGCTTTATAAAAATCTTGACTTATGCTTGGCGTGTGTAGCATTTAGATTCATAGCTACGTTTGTCGTTTAACCGCTGAGTTTGTCTTTCATGCTTGCCTGCAATTTCACATCAGGAAAACACTCATTGATAATGGTTATCATCTTATCCTCTTAGCCGTACATCTGTCGTAGACTTACAGTGCAAATATTTACGCGATTGCGGATTGTGCTTTAAAAATCCCGTCTGCATTTCTGAGTAAGAATGTAATCTAAGCATTTTTGGTGTGCAGAGCCCCAAGCAAGCGTGGACTTGAATTGTGGGTATGTTTATATCTCGGCAACTGTACGCTTGACTTGTGTTTGCTTCGTAATATCTTCCTTCTTGTGATTGCTGTTGATGTCGCTTTCTTTGAATACGCCATGTTTGCAAAAACAGTTTCGGAACACTTACTTCTTTTGCTTCGTCGTAAACAAGTGGAAGATGAAGGACGCGAAACTAATGAGGGACTGTATTTTAACTGATAACATCATCAGCTCGCCTTAGTGGATGTGAGAGAGAGAGAGAGAGAGAGAGAGAGAGAGAGAGAGAGAGAGAGAGAGAGAGGATACTGTAGGTGTCATTAGTCATTGGCGCCGATGAGAGATAGATTAAAACAATGATGCCACAGTATCCCCGTCTCTTTTATGAGGTTACAATGACGTAAACAGTTGGAAAATAACGCGCCCCCCTTTTTTTGTTGTTGATGGGAATGCGACCGGGATAGAGGGTTCAGGAAAGGAGATGGGTTAGTAGAAACGTAGCACCTACATGTTTTTCGTCAAGTGAATAGCATTTCAAATTGTTAAAAATTGATGGTTATGTAATGAGGAATTTATACGGTAGAGAATCACGAATATCCATATCTGAAATGGTCGTAGGGTTTTGTGACGTTAGATTCCATATTTAAATCGGAGAAATGGATGGAGATTGAACGACGGCATGCAGTTTTAGAGTAACGCAGTTTTTTTCATACGTCTTGTATTCTTGTCATTCAAGGTATAGTTAAAATCAGCCAATGCTTGGTTTCTATAATCTTCCCATTTTCAAGAGGCTAATTGGCGCTTCCTATGAGCTTTAGCGATTGTTCTACCCTACTTCCTTTGTCGCTTCCACTTACTTTCGCGCTGATCTTCGCTAAGGAAAAACAAGTTAGTAGACTGAAACATTTTGTTTTGAGTCCTATGTTTGCTCAGGGGTTGTTGCTGCAGGCTACCCGTCAAAAATGCAAACGTAATTACCCTGTGTTTAAAGTGTCCCATTTCCCTCCGCCTTTTTAAAACTAATGCTTATTTTTGGGAATAAGGATAAGTACAAAGAATAATGGTGCCATCTTCAGTGGCAGCGAAAGAAAGAAAGAAATGGAAGAAATAGAAGCCGGCTTGTTTGAAGCGTGGCGACCAGCGGGAGGCGATCGCGGAGGTTCGATAAAGGATGCGTGATTTCCTTTCACAAGGATGTCAGCGTTATTTTTAGCTTTCTTTTTCGCCCTCTTTTTCTCCCTCTTCGTCTCTCTTTAGTCCTCGCCTTTCCTTTTATACGTTGAATAAGGTGTTGAAATAGAACTGCAAATCCGTTATGCGTCATCAGTGAATTGTTATTCTGGATTCTGAATGACTGTGAAAAGAGAGCAGTAGTTAGTTGTTTGGATTTGCGTTATGTTTTTAAAAAAATAAACTCAAGATTTTAATTCTGCAATATTATTCTTTTTTTTTTTATTTATTGGATTTATTTTTCAGCAAAATGGTTACATTGGTTAGAGGCATAATTGTTTAGCGGATGCAACGCATTTTAGCGCTTTATTTTGTGATGGGATGAGGTTTTTTTTAACGAGTAGCTGGTCCCTAAAAAGTGGATTGTGACTATTTTTTTCCCCAAGTGTTTAGTGTTTAATAATTTTATTCAAATTTTTTCGTGCAGAGTGAATACCCCATGATTTGACAGAACCTTTCACACTAAAGAGACTTGAGAGATGCTTAATCACTTGACTCTTTCATCGCTCTTTTGCTTGTCCTCCGTTACGCTGACATTCATGGAGGAAGATGTCTCGGCTCTGAAGTACGATGTTTCGGAAGCTTTTGTTTTAATGATGTCATGTGGTGTCGCTCGTGGTGTGCCCCCCCCCCCCCCCCCCCCCCCCCCCCCCGCCAACTCTCTCTCTCTCTCTCTCTCTCTCTCTCTCTCTCTCTCTGCGTAAAGCGTCGGAGATGACGCAATGTTGCAGCGTGTTGGTGCTGACTGAGGACGACGCGCATTAAGTAAAGTGTATCTTTCTGAGATGAAAATAACTTTTGTTTGTATCATTTATTTTTGAAATATGTATGTCAGTTATTTGTTACACACACACATTATATAATATATATATATATATATATATATATATATATATATGATATATATATATTTATTGTATATATATATATATATATATATATTATATACATGTATATATACATAAATCTATGTATTTTCTTACATATTTCTATTTATATAAATGCACGCGTGTGTGTATTTTATGTGTGTGTGTGTGTGTGTGTGTGTCACATAACTGCAATAAATAACTCAGGAGTATCGTTTCTGAGGCTTCTTCCATCTTTTTTTATCTTCGTTTTTTCTTTCTATCATACGCTCGGCCTTAAACGGAGATATCTATTTTCCTTTACGTTCAGCGTCAAACGGAGGTAGCCGGATTGTGCAATAGAATTTGAAATGGCATCATTGAGAGGCGCGACTGTCGAAATCATGAGTAAGCGTGCGCTCTCTCTCTCTCTCTCTCTCTCTCTCTCTCTCTCTCTTCTCTCTTCTCTCTCTCCAGTCGATTGCCAAGTGTTCATACTATTACTCATTTTAAAGAAGCCCTTTTTTTTTATCAGGTCTCAAGTTCGCCTATCATTTAAAGCTAGAGTGAGGAGAGAGGAATGACTGGTCTTATGGAAGGAAAGGAATGTAGTTGGCATTTCCTTCTTGTGCCTCGTTTTTTTTATTTTTAATATTATTATTATTATTATTATTATTATTATTATTATTATTATTATTATTATTATTATTATTATTAAGTAAAAGTCTGGCACGGAGTGTACTATGCGTTAAATCTTAAAGCAATGTGTATGTAATTTTTCACAAGCGCTCACACTCACTGGTTTTTAGAAGCAGTTTTAGAAGGGATTATGTATAATATATCATGGCATGTCGCTGTTTATTATCTTTTCGTTTTTCACTAAGTTGATAATGTATGTCTTAATTCAGTATTAACATACATTAAAATGTAAATGAATGTATTTTCCTGCTTATGCGTCGCTCGCAGCTTGTTTAAATAGACCATTTTCATATATTTAATCATTAGTGTGATTTTCTTTGTCATTTTTTTTTAGTATGTATAAGAAGTTGAATTGTATATAAGAATTATATATGTGGCGGATTTTGCAAGGTAAGTTGTTAACTTTTTCTTAGTGTATTGCCTTCTCTTAACTTTGACTTTATTGTCGCTGCAGTTTGTCATAATTTTGTTAAACAATCTTTCCATTTATTATTTTTTATACAGCCAAAATAAAAAATCAATAAAGAAAACAAATATTCTTGAGTAGCGGAGGTTCCTTGAAAATGTCGATTTTCGATGGAATTTTGTGACTTTGGGAAGAAGTCTCAATATTTATTTATTTGGTGAATTGTGCTCTTGAGATGTTTGTGTATGCCTGAACATACAGACATACAGACAGGTACAATAAACAAAAGCACTCGGAGACTGCTAAGTTCCGCCAAGGTTGAGCTCCACCCCCTCCTACCCCCATCCAAAGATCTCTTTATCCAGGTTCCGACCTTTTTTTAAATTTAATCCCATGTCGCCAATCACGAAGTCGTGGCTTTGGTCAAATTTTCGTAAAATCCCTGACGTCACCCTTTCTGTGATCTTGCTAAAAGGAAATGGCCCGTCAACCTTCCTTCATCTTCGTTGGAGAAGTTGATGGGTGAAATAATGTAGCATAAACGCACACAAACGCGGGTACACACAATAATATGTATATACTACTATATGTTTGTGTGTGTGTGTGTGTGTGCTGTGCGTCGTTTACAGAGAAATGATAAAATTAGAGCCAAAATCCTTTGAAAATAAACTGCGGTTAGTGGAGGAAGAAGAAAACGATACTTACAAGAAATCTAATGGAAAGAGCAGCCGAGCGAATGCAATGCAGGACCTGACATCACTTAAGAGCACCAATTAGTGCCACTGACTCAGCCTCTCTCTCTCTCTCTCTCTCTCTCTCTCTCTCTCTCTCTCTCTCGCCATTCCTTAACCCCTGACCGTGTCCTATGAAATCCTTTTCCTGTTTGTGTAAAAGTGTCTCGGAATTGGTCCTGTAATGATGGTGAAATGGAAAGACGATCCTGAGAATGAGAGAGAGAGAGAGGTAGACAGAGAGAGAGAGAGAGAGAGGATTGACATGTCGTCAGTAAAACGTGTTGCCGAAGGGTATAGAGTTCCTTCCATTTGTAGGATGCGTCAGCTACCCAGTTTATTTTTCCGTCTTGTCAGTTTGGTTCCTGGAGGGTCAGCTAAGTCGCCATGTCTTAGCATCAAACAAGTAGACATTAATTTCTCTCTCTCTCTCTCTCTCTCTCTCTTCTATCTGTTCGGTTTGTATTTGATGGGTACGGGGAGGAGCCTTTATTGGTTTGTTGTTTCTATAGTTTAAGCTTCATTTCAAAATGTAATTGGACAGGTACTTGATAATTTGATTTTATATAATATATATATAATATATATATAATATATATATATATATATGTGTGTGTGTGTGTGTGTGTGTATGATATATATATATATATATATATATATATATATATATATATATATATATATATATATATATATATAGTGTGTGTGTGTATAAATTGATAATTTATTTTGTTTTGAAAAAATATGCCAAATAGACAAGCTATTTCTCTAATATTGTAGGGATATCTCTCTCTCTCTCTCTCTCTCTCTCTCTCTCTCTCTCTCTCTCATTGCTCATTTATTTTTTTATTGGAGGCTCGCATTCATATTTATGGAATAGTCTGTTGCCAAGTAAGTGGAATTTGAAAGTGAGATTTTCGTAGAAAATTAGTTCCGTTTGTGTGGGATTCCATGTAGCTAGGCCATTGTTATTTAACTACTTGATAATCAATCATTAACGTGTAGTATGAACCAGGTAATGTGTGCTTTCAAGTCTTAATTAATTTGCGCAACAGATCTTCGTCGCTGACTATTCGGATGCTTCACAATGAATGCAGTTCATGAGAGTCGTTCAGGGGTATGAATCGTTGCGGTAGATCTGTAGATCTGGTACGTCAGAATGCGAGGGTAAACTCTTACCAATCCATTGCATCAGTGATGATTAAACCATTGAATGATCAGCGAGTCTAACACTACCCGTTTCCTGCCACACCTACGCAGCATGGATATTGGTTAGTCGCTGGTAGTAGCTGTAGTTTTTATTGTACAATAAAAACATTACTGTCCCTATATTTGAAAACTTTTTTGACTGTGTTTTTGCCTTTGTTTATTAATTTGTTGGTATTTCTGTCCCAAACTTTTCTATATAGAAACTACAGAGGGCTGTCTGTTACCAGTATAGTTGGTCGACATTTGGACGTTGGTAGATCTTCCCGGTTCGTCTCTGTACTTATCAAGGGATGAGGTTGTTAGAACCGTGTTTTTTTTCTTTAACCATAAATGATACTGGTATTCTTCCACAACTAAGTAGATTGGTTGGTAGCAGGCCAGGATCGAAGCACCTTTTCTCTTTTCCCTCAGGACTGAAAGTAATAACGTCTTCATATTGAAGAATGACTAATGATACAGCACTTCGCTTCCAAATCAGGATTTATCAATATCGCGTCAAGATGTTTTTATAGCAGTTTGTTTCCTGAACTGTAATCGGTCATAAAAGGCTTTCCATTAGTTTGAGAGATTTGAGTTTTCTTGTTAGTTATAATCCTGATTTTTTTACTTTTCGTGTTAGTCAAATTCTGGATTGTTGTTGTTTTTTTTTTCGTATTAGTCAAATTCTGGATTTTTTTTTAGTTTTCGAGTTAGCCAAATTCTGGATATTTTTATTTTATTGAGTTTTCGTGTTAGTCAAATTTTGTATATTTTTATTGAGTTTTCGTGTTAGTCAAATTTTGGATGTTAGTTAGATTCTGGATTTTTTTTAGTTTTCGTTTTAGTTAATTACTGGATTTTTTTTTTTTTTTTTAGTAAAATTCTGGATTTTTTTTCTTTTCGTCTGTCAAATTCTGGCGAAATTCAAATTGGTTATTTTGAGTGTTCGTGTTAGTCAAATTCTGGATTATTTTGAGTTTTCGTGTTAGTCAAATTCTGGATTATTTTGAGTTTTCGTGTTTGTCAAATTTTTTTTTTCCTTCCTTCTTTTTTGAGTTTTCGTGTTAGTCAAATTTTGGATTTTATTTGAGTTTCGTGTTTGTCAAATTCTTTTTTTTCTTTCTTTCTTTTTTGAGCTTTTTTTAAATTGCTATGGTATACCATCTTACGAAAGAATGTCGTTATGGGAGAAGTTGGGGCGTACACTTTATAGGAGCCATTTCTTGCTGCTACGTCTTTGCTACAACTGCGCTGCTGTTGCGGAGATTCTCCAACCGTGCTGAAGTGACCACTTATTCTCGTGTAGTGGCTTGATTGCTCGGATCCTCTGTGTAAAATGGGAGGCGTTATTGGGTCGCGGTTGAAGTTACTCCTTTGCCTCTTTTGATAACATTCTTGTGTTGAAGTGTGCAGACAGTTTAGTTTTCACTGTCTTGAAAGGGATTAGATAAGGACGTATGTATACTTTGTAGACGGGTTTTTAAATTTTTATTTATTTTTATAAAGGTTTCGCCGAGAACGGAATTATGATTTGTTTAGGTGTTGTGGGAAGATATTTGATAGAAAAACTTAAGTAGACATAGATTTTCTTTATGTAGAAAGGTTTCTCATACATGTAGGTCAAGTGTCCTGTTGTTCTCCTGAGAAGAGATTGTTGTAGAGCAGCGAAAGCATCTCGTCAGTTTTGGCTTTGAATATGGTTAGATATATGTATGTATGTATGTATGTATATATATATGTGTGAATAATTATCACATCGAACCGTGATCCATTTATATATCAATTCAAGCTACAAATGTCCTTTAATATCTTTAAAGGACATTTGTAGCTTGAATTGATATATAAATGGATCACGGTTCGATGTGATAATTATTCATAACAAAAGGCTACGTGCTGTCAAACGCTCGAATTGGCTAACATGGTAGACGGGGTTCCATATCGATTCTAATTACGAAAGCACCGAGATCGAGGGTGATTTGTAAGGTCGGAATCGATATGAACTTATTAGCGTCTCTGTTGGCTGATTGGATAGCGTCACTGACTGTCTGATTTCGTCCCCGTCCACTTGGACGGTGGTTCGATCCCATGGGGGGACGAAATTATTATCAACTAAAAAATTCCCCTTCGGTACATATATGAAAATATATCATTTGGGAGGTAAAGTGAATTTAGATATTAAAGGACATTTGTAGCTTGAATTGATATATATTATATATAATATATTAATAATAAATATAATTATCTTATTATATTATATATATATGTGTGTGTGTGTGTGTGTGTGTATGAATAAGAACATATATATATATATATATATATATATATATATATATAAATGTAATTATGAATAAGATAGATTAAAATCTATTTGAGTTCTGCATTAAACCTTCATTAAACCTTCGTTATGATCGTTTATGTGGAGAAATGCAGCCTTTGACAACAATTGTCATTTCTGGTGTACCATGTGCTTTTTGCAAAGCAATAGATGCTAAGGTCAATGGTTCTTAACCTGGGGGCCGTCAGCAGTTTCCAGGGAAAAATGAAGAAATAAATTGTCTAATTATATTCGTTATTCTCTTAACAAGAATGAGGAACTAATATTGGGAAGTTTCTGAAAAAAAAGTATCATTAGTCTACTATACTCTAGTTAGGCTGGACATACCATGTTTTGTAATTATTGACCTCCCTTCCTGTCCTTCGAAACCCCTTCTCTCTTTTTTTTTTCATTTTTTATTTTCCTTTCAATCTGGGAAGGAATTTAACTCAAAGATGCAAGGGGGGGGGGGGGGGGGGGGGGGGGGGGACGTGGAGGGAAGGACCAACTCTTAGAGTGGGCGTGACAATAAAAAAAGGTTGAAAACCACTGCGCTAGATAGAATATGAGCGTGTTAAACATTTGTGTAGCTTTTAAGTAGTGTGTCGGAAAGGTGGCTGTTTGTTATAAATAATCGTTTAAATATTTTTTAGTTTTTGCGTGAAGAAACGAAAGTTATAAGAAAAACGTAACATTATTTTTACACAAAAATAATCTAACACTTCTAAAAAGTCTTGTTTTCTTTTTCCTTCTATTTTGAGTGACCGTGTAGTGCATGCATTGAAAACTGTGATAAAATCCCCGTTAAAATGGTTGGGTTCTTAAAGGCTTTACTTGTTTCGATTTGTTATGGAAGTGTATCTGAATTATACGAATGCCTCGAGAAACTTGATGTTTACACTAGGACCATCAATTAGGCTGTGCGCCCTAACTACTTACTCTTGAGCTCTGAAGCCATCATCGTGCATTCTTTCACGTGTGAGTGTTTTAACGGAATTCTCTTTAATCAACTGATAATGTGGCCGATAAGAGGATCACACGCTTGGCGCGTTGCCATTTTTGATCGCATGCCGTTCCTCTCCATTGTCTAGTCAACTCGAAGAAGTGCGACCTGATAACAGTTGATTGCTCGTAGTACGCTCGACAGGACACTCATTGTAGGATTGTGGAAACTGTAGTTTTCATCTGATTAAAATTTCATCATTATTGTCAATATTTTCATTAATATGGGGGACTATAATTAATTACGGTTTTATTGTTTTTATAGTTGTGCAATTCATAGGTAGCATGGAACCTGGTCTATACCATGGGGGTAAAATACCGAATGGCCGGCCTCTACCATAGCGCGACCACCTTCCCGAAAATCGGAAATTATGGACTTCATTTGTAACTTGGGAGAAAAAACTTACTCTGAGAGGAAAGTAGAGGTCTCGAAGTGTTTCTACGACGGACGCTGGCTCTTGACTAATGTCTATCCTGGCTCCCTGGGTTACAGGACGTGTTAAAGTACTGTTTCGGGAAGGTGGTCGTGCCACGGTAGAGGCTGGCCATTCGGTATTTTACCTTATATATATATATTATATATATATATATATATAATATATATATATATATATATATATATTTATATAATATAATATATATATATATATATATATATATATATATATGTGTGTGTGTGTGTGTGTTGTGTGTGTGTGTGTGTG
>NC_087200.1:98207830-98220330 GCF_015104395.2 Macrobrachium nipponense | reverse complement strand
TTCCTTGTGTAATTTCCATAATTGAATATTGAAATCACATATGGAAATCATCTTGTGTATTAATCTCGGATTACTATGTTATTTTGGATTCCAATTTAATGTCGAGTCTTTGCCTTTGAGGTCGCACTACAGTAATCGAAAACTCGGTTAATCCTTAAAGTCTGGTAACAATTAACCTCCGATTCCTTTGACCAGAAAAACGGCCCCTTTTCTCTCTCGGGGCAAAAGTCAAATAGGGTCACATTTCGACCCTTTGAAATCTTAGAGGCGCAGCTGCTCTCCTTACCCTATTGACCTTTTAACCTTAATTGAATAGGGTGTGACCCAAGGACGTTATTGAATCACCTCCTCACGAATGGCGTATAAGGATCTCATCCTTTCAGGAACAGGCTGTTCTTTTTGTTATAATCTGATTTTAGTGGCAGCATGCACGCCGACCCTGGCTGTTCATTTGCGAGGCCCTATTGTTAAAAAAAAACAAAAAACCTTACATAGATTTTGTTCATCTCTCTCTCTCTCTCTCTCTCTCTCTCTCTCTCTCTCTCTCTCTCTCAACATTTTTTAAAGTAAAATAATGATTTTAGCCTACAAAGTCTCAAAAATAACCTCAGATCAGCGTGTGAACAGTGCGCTACTAAAAAACGAAATATTTCTATCGTTTTTGTACAACGCTGAATCATCATTTAAGGCGGTCTTCCTTGAAATAAGAATGACTCATACGTTTTAAATCTTCTTTAAAACCTTGACTTGCTATGCCCCTTTAGCAAGTCCATAATTTGGTAGATGGTCATCGATGAAGTACCGAAGGGCGGGCCACCGGACGCCGTTAAATAGTAGTCTGCGAACGGTTGAAGCCTATAATAAGAAAGTTGCCCTGCAGCTCTAACCGCCGTCACCCCGCTCTCCCATCCATTACCCCTCTCCCCCATCCCCTCCCCCTCCCCCTCCCCTTGCTTTCCTAACTTCATTTGAAGATCACATCGCCCCTTCAAAGGCTCAGATTCAGTCGGAATAATTCATCGCCATGCGGAATTCCTTTTCTTTTTCTCCTTTTCCAGTCCTGAACCTCTCAAAAAACCATTTCCTCTTCTCCTTTTGCGATTATGACGTCATCCATCATTTTGTCAATCACAATTCATGCCCTTCCCAAACCCATCTCCTCTAAGCCCCCCTCCCCCATCTCTTCTCTTCCGTTGGAAATAGTCGATGACGTCATGCACCTCTTCACTAATCACTAGATCTAAATATTTACGTTTGTGAGGGAATTCTATTTCCAATTTGTTTGGAAGAGAATTTCACTTGCATGTGAAGAATGTCTGTTAATTTGGGCCGTTTTATAAAATACTTACGTCTGCTGCGTCAAAACTTTGTTTGCCATAAACCCCTCAACCATATTCACACACACACACACACACACACACACACACACACACACACACACACACATATATATATATATATATATATATATATATATATATATATATATATATTATATATATATTATATATATATATATATATATATTATATATATATATATATATATATATGAACAAAGTTAGTCACGAACGAATATTGAAACAATTGTGACGCTAAGTACTTTCACTTATTACCAAGAAATGGTTAAATACTGTGACTATGTCTTGGTAATAAGACGGAAGTACTTAGCATCTCATTGTTTCACTTTTCCTTCGTGGCTGTAACTTTGTCCGTATAACCATCACGTTTTTACCTTTTTCGTGATTTAAAAATCAAATGTATATATATATATATATATATATATATATATATATATATATAATATATATATATATGTTATGTGTGTGTGTAAAATTAACTGTAACGCATTAGGTCTGTGGTTTGGACCCAACCTGCTCCAACTGGTGGACCGACCCATCTGTGAAAGGGTACCAGTACTACCAGGGTCAAAGATAGGGCGTGGGTCAAAGTAACACGATCTCATGACACTTGTCGAGAACTAGAAGGCTAATAATAAATACCGTGTGGTGTGTGAGCGTGTATTTGTGTCATTTAGTTGCTGTTAGAATTAAAACTGCTGTTTTGTCAATATTCATTCGTTAAAAATATTCATTATTATTATTATTATTATTATTATTATTATTATTATTATTATTACTGCTTTTTTTTAGTAAAAATCTCATGATGGCATGAGTCACTGAAATGGTGAACTGATAGAAAATGAAAATGAAACAAGGTCTCGAAAGGTCTCGTTTTATATATATATTTTAAAAGTACATTTACACTGGCATCATTGAGGATTTCTCCTCCATTATTGATGTAATTACTTGAAGGTAGGAGACCCTTTCTCAAACATGTTTTGTTAAAGGGAATGGCAGCATCAGTGGAATTGATTTAAAAAATTATTTTTTCAATTCTTCTTATTATTTTCTGCTCATGAGCCCTGATGAGAAGAGAATTATAAGAAGAATTGAAGAAACCATTTATAAAATCAATTCCACTGATCCTGCCATTCTCTTTAACAAAACATGATATAATTATATTCCCACGTTCTGTGTCATATTCTTGATGGTGACCTATAAAACCAAGCACTACTACGAGTACTCCCTCATGTGTCGTCTGTGCGTGAAGGACTTTCGACGTGAATGAAGGTGTTGTTAAATGGGGTATTAATGAATGTCAATGAATGGGATGTTTCTGGGAATCCTCACAGGGTGACGAATGAATGGAGGCGAACAGGACTTGAGTCATGGTCGTGTTACTCTTTACTGAGAAATGAAGTCAGACCAAGGTGGGAGTCTTTGTACATATTGCACGAAAACAAACAAACTTGAATTCAATGCTGATGTTGTCGAGAACTATAAGACCAATAACAACCAGAGATAATGTTGTTGTGTTCCACAATATATAACAGTCGTCATTTTTGTAGTGACCTTGATCGTCCCGTGTAGATCAAACCGGAAGCGGCCATTATGATTTTTTGCTCCATGCCCTGCCTTATCTAAAAATAATATTATCGACATTTTGCAATACCAATTTAAATGTTAATTATTAAGATCATTCGTCACTATGTAAAGAGCCGTTGTAGATAAAAAGCGATGAGGATTCGGCTGTGAGGAACATCTCAAAATCATGTCATAGAATCCACGGTCCATCTCTTGTGAAGAGTTTGGTAGCTTCATAGAAATGAGATATGTTGGCTTTCCTCCCAAACAAAATGCGGCTTTCTTTTCAACCGATGTGCAGTAGAGATAAAGTAATATCTAAATTATGAGAGATACGTCCCTAAGGAGCATGTTTTTCCTATTTCGTCCAAACCTTGGTCTGTGACCTTGAAATGAAGAATGTTAAGAACGCCAACAAAAAAGAGGTTGAACAGACAGATAAGCGAACAAGGAGTAATTATGAGCTCGTGTGAGTGTTTCGTACAGATCTCGTCCGCCCACAGACAAAAATCGGACCTGACTGCGTCTCCTTGTATGGAATGTATGAAGACAGTCGCGACTGATAAATATAGATTTCTCCGAAGAAAGAACACTGGCAGAGCATCGAATATTTGCGGTGTTGTACTGGGTTTCTGTAAATGTCTTTTCACTATACATATTGCGTGTAATCTCTTGGAAAGATATGCATTTATTTACGTTCATTTAAGTGTATTTATATTAGTTCGAGCAGCATTTTCCCAGGCATATATATATATAATGTGTGTATATATAAGTTTTATATATATATATATTATATATATATATATATATATATATACTTAGAGCCTCTCTCTCTCTCTCTCTCTCTCTCTCTCTCTCTCTCTCTCTCTCTCTCTCTCTCTCTCTCTCTATCTCTCTCTCTCTCTCTATATATATATATATATATATATTAGTATATATTATATATATATATATATATATATATATAGAGAGAGAGAGAGAGAGAGAGAGAGAGAGAGAGAGAGATAGGACCTAAGGATGCACGAACACACTGTTAATTTTGTACATCAATGAAAGAGCGAAAAGTGTGTCCATGACGAGAGATAGAACAGAAACTTGATCCCAAATGAAAAAAATGCATGTTATCATTACCAGCGTGCGAGATGTTTAGTAATTTGCGACTCGTGTAAGAGAGCCCACTTGTGTCCTTCCAAATCCGTGGAGTGCTTTGACCATCCAAGGCAGACCTTGAAGAGGAATTTTGCTTTAAAGGAAGCCGCTTGTTTGCTTTGTATGTATTGACCGTCCCGAACGTTCTAGAGCTCGTCCTAAATGTTAAACAGAAAATGTCAGTTGCTGTTTCCGCTCTTCTTTTGTTCATTGTTCTTAATCTTCGCTAGGACTGATAACTGGTGTTTGCCTTTCTACCCAGTCAACCGCAATTATGTGATTGTGAGCTCGCTTTCACCCCACCCCACGATCGTCATGGAGAGTGTGAATGGACAACTAGTTTTTTAATGCTCTGGTCTATTGAGGGTCGGATGCCAAGATAATTAGTAGGCTTGTTGTTGCACGAGGGGCTTGCTTGAAAAGCTATTGCTGTCCATCAAGAGTTCGCACGCAGCCTTTATACTATGACGAACATCCAGCGGTTTTCTTGGTAATAATGAGACCACCGCCTTAATATTTTCGATTACTTCCATAGAAGGTTTACAAATAAACCTTGTATTACAAGCCAGATATGTATTAGGAAGTTATAACAATTTTCCAGACTCGCAATTTTTTCATGTAATATCACGCCATGCCAAGGTCTTAATATAACAAAACTATTAAGGACACTGAATTTGCTTTATATTATAACAATAACATAAGAACACTAACATTATTGAAAAACTATAAGATGTCAAAATTTTGTCGCTGTCTATTAAGCTAATGCAATCACGGATAAGTAAAACTTTTTGCATAAAAGAACAAAGCACAAACATTCTCGATCCATATAACACAGAATAAGTTTTCTCTTCCCAATGTCATTTTACTGAAAACTTTTTCAGCGCAAATGAAAAATGACAAATCAAAGACAGTAACTCTGTTTTGAGACGCGTAAAGAATATACGTCAGTTAAAAAATCGTAATTTTTATTGGCATTTTAGTTTTTACATTTATATTTATTTTCCAGTATGAGTGTACCGCTGTATTAAACTTTGAAATATTGGGAAAAAAGCTAATAGAATTTAAGGGAAAATTGCAGATTTATTTGCATGACAGTATAATTCTGGACCTTACTCAAGTTCGCGTACTGTCTCTCTATACCAGTGTAATCATCATCGTGTTTGTGTAAGCTTGTTTCAGTATGCTATGACAACGTCTCAGTAATTGTTTTTGAATCTGAATCTCCCGAAGTGTTTTGAAGTGCTGGTTTTTTGCCGTAGGCTGGCAGGTTTTGTGCCAGTACGGGCTCTTGTTCCTTAAGCCTACTCAGTTAATTAAGAGACGCGGAAAAGTAGATACAGAATCCTGAAATTTTATAGCAGAGGAAATTTAGATGTATAGCCCTGAAGTTTAAGAGAAGGGAAAATTTTGGTATAGACTCCTAGAAATTTTGAGAAAAGGAAAACTGGATGTAGATTCCTGACGTTTAAGAGCAGAGAAAAATTTGATATAAATCTCTGAAATTTTAGAGAAGTGGAAATTAGATGCAGACTCCTAAAGTTTTAGATAATAGGAAAATTAGATAGAGACTTTTGCAGTTTTAGATAATAGGAAAATTAGTTGCAAACGCCTGAAGTTTCAGAGCAGAGGAAAATTAAATATAGATTCCTAAAGTTTTCCAGGATAGGAAAATTAGATATAAGCCCGTGAAATTTTAGACAAGAAGACTCCTGAAGTTTCAGAGAAGAGGAAACTTAGATATGGACTCCTGAAATTTTAGAAAAACGTAACTGTTATATCATGTATCTAAAAACATGAATTTTGTCAATATAAGTTGAACAGTCAACTCGGCACTCGCTGTAGAAGATGTATTGATTCTTGGGAAATGAAATGAGCATTGATAATATTTTAGCCTTTCAGGTTCTAGAGATGCCTCAGCCTGTACTTACAGGGGAAATGTTTACGAACCTAAGTTCTTATAGTTTTAAGGTAAATACATATGAACGCAGTGCACCATACAGGAATCCTCTACCGATGAGGAGTAGTATTTGAGAAGTAAAATTAAATGACCATCGAACTTCGTGCTGAATGTTGACCATGGGAGTTTACATAGAAAACACTTAGTCTTCCTAATGGGTAATCTAAGCTAATTAAGGGGTTTTAATCGGTCATTAAGGAGGGTCTGAGGTAGCTGGTTGTGATGCCGATCTGATATCGACCTTTATATGTAGGTTGTTCTTTTTCTCAAACGATTGTTTGACGTGTTTATATATATATATATATATATATATATATATATATATATATATATATATATATATATATGTGTGTGTGTGTGTGTGTGTGTGTGTGTGTGTGTGTGTGTGTACATATATATATATATATATAAATATGTATATATATATATATATATATATATATATATATATATATATATATATATATATATATATAATTTCGTGTTAATTAAGCATTGCAAAACAAAAATCAACAGAGAGAATAAGTCATTTAATTTTCTTTTTTTACTTCCCTGATTTACATAAAAAAAAAAATCTAAATTCAACTCGTACATACACACGCGCACATATATCTGTGTGTTTGTGTGTTGATTTTAGTTTTTCTGTATGAAAGTCTGGAAAATATAAAGAAAAGTAACATTCAATATGTTTTGTTTGTTGATTTTTGTTTTTCACCACTTAATTAACATGAAATTTCTGTATGACATGGGAATACAAAATTCATTATTTTACAATGACATAGGACAACTTGCATAGTTTTCCCAGTTAACCCTCTAAGGACTTGTTTCGTTACTAACGTTCAATGGATTTGTTTACTGGTGTGATTAAGCATAAAAGACTTTTTTTATTTATTCAGTAAACCGTGGTAGTCTTTCTTTGGCTCACAGTTTATTTTTGAAGGATTTCCTCAGCTTGCCTGATAATCCTCAAAGAATTCCCTCTTTGTTTTTTTTATCACTCAGTGATACTCGAGGGTTTTGTTGAATTTCCTTTACTAGCTACTCGACTTTTTTTTCCTGTCAGTGTTAAAAGAACTCCTTTAATTCGACTGACTAAACTGGGAAATCTATGTCTTCCGAAGTATCGCGAACCCATCGCTTTGTTTTCCGACATACAGCTGAATTCGGACCTACTTGTCTCTTGACTGCCGCCAGACTCGACTGCAGGGAAAGCTGTTATGAATAAGAATGCTATCTTCTTCTTCTGACTAGCTTCTCGTTGAAGGGGAGACGTGCTGCTGAAAGATCAGTTGAGTCTTACAAGAATAATATTAAATCGACTGCAGTGTCACTGTTCGTTGGAACAAAATAGGAAAAAGATATTATATTTTCTAAATTGTATAGAATGGACGTTATTGTAAGATATTTGGTTGTATTTTTATGTCAAACGACCTTGATGGCACGTGCTACGCTGCGCTGGAACCTGCTCTGCCTGTCATGTCTCCCTTACCCTCCAGATCCCCTACCCCGCCCCCCCCACCCGGGGGCGACTAACAGAAAGATCTCATCTGATGTCATTATTATATAGATAAATGAAAGGCAGTGGGAACTCCTGCCATTTTGTAGTGCATGGACAGAAACAAAGGGAAAGGAGAGAGATTGGTTGTGAACCCCCAAGTCAAGAAAGAAAAGAGTCAAATCCCAGAAATCGGGGCGAGGAGCAATCGGGGCATCAAGTAAGGTCAATGAAACCTCCTGGGGTTAATATTAATAGGGCTTATGTGAATGAGACCTTCGTCTGAGAATAGACTGAAGCGAGACTTTTTTCCTTCTCTTCTTCATGTTTGTTTTGATGTGTGCTTATTTGACTGTTGTTTTTGTCGTTGTGAGTGGCGATATCTTTTAATGTAAAATCTGCTTTTGCCATGAGGTTATAATGGCTTCTGTTTATATACTTGTTTATGTATTTTTTTCTTTGCTTAAACCTCTTCGTCGGCTGACTTTGTCTTTTTGTGAAGCCACGAACCATACTATTTGATTCTATCTCTGATCTTGGTCATTCTGCATGACTAAATGAAATGGGACTAACATCTTAAGCTGTTTGCCCGTTGATAGGTTTCCATCTGTACAGACATCTCCAGATGGTCAAGCGATGAGGCCTACTAATGGTCAGAGAAGAGTCAGAGAGGGTAGGGCATGTGCTGAGGCCGTTAACTTATGTTTATAAGTATAGCATTTCTTGTACAGCTAAATTTTAAGTATCATTCTCCCCAGAAAAAGAAATATTTCAAACCGTCGAAATAAGTTAGGCCTTGTTATTTTTGTCTTTTTATCCTAGCTGAATTCTACAACATTGCAGACTTCCGCCCTTCTCTTAGGAAGAGACTAAAAGTAATGTTTTGCTGAACAACGGTTGGTTCATCATCAGACAAAGAAAGGGTCATTCTATGAAGGAGTAAATGTTACTCCAGCGATTCCTTTCTTGCGTGTAGTTTTTAGATAAAAGAAAATGGTTGTCATTTGAGTTACGTTTTATCTAGGTTATTTATTGCATTAAATGTGGCTGGTGTGTTTGATACCGCATTTTAAATCAGCTTGTATTTCTGTCGTTCTGATTTATTTATCCAGTTTGAGAAGTTAAAATTCATTGACCTTAAAAAGGAGAGACTGGTGGCGAGTTTATTTTATTATTATTTTTTTATTCCTTTGAACAAATAGTAGGAGGTTTGAGAATGGACGGACCACTATTTAAAATACTCAGTTTTATTATTTCGGTCTGAAATTCAATAGAACTAAAGACACGAAGACGGAGACAAAGATAAAAAATGAGCGAGGAATGACTGGCAAATCTCCTCGAACATTCATTCAAACTCCAGGAGGCTTCTCACTCCAGATCGACGTCTTAATATGCGTAGAATCGCCATTGGTTACGACATCCGCGTGTCCCCATTATAAATTGATCGTCATTTATCAATTATGAAGCGTCTCATTTATATTCTTTGGCTGAGCAACATCCCAACAAGTCATGTAATCCGAGGAATGATCGCTTTGGTATGTGGCGTTTGGAGGAGTCCCTCTCGGTCTTCGTTGCTTAAGCTTTTGTGGGTCGTGAAAAGGTTTCCATTTAATGCACAAGTTTTTGTAAAAAGTATTTGTGTATGTGTATTTATATGTGTGTGTGTGTTTGTGTGTTTACATAGTAAAGCTCAAACCCCATATAATATTGAATTCAATATACATGGGAATATCTTAACCCCAAGGGAAGGGAAGGGAAGGGAAGGGAAGAGAAGAGAGAGTAAAGCATAAAAAACCTGGACAATTAGGCTGCTGCAATGTGATGCTCACTGCCCCAGCAACCACCTGCCGTATATAGCTATCCACCTTCTGAACTTCTTCAGTGTCCATGATAGAGTAGTTTAGTGATGGCTGCATGTTAGTTTTCTGTAAAAGAAAACTGTTAAGATGGCTTGTCTGTCCGCCTACACTTTTTCTGTCCGCCCTCAGATCTTAAAACCTACTGAGGCTAGAGAGCTGCAAATTGGTATGTTGATCACCCACCCTCCAATCATCAAACATACCACATTGCAGCCCTCTAGCCTTAATAGGTTTGATTTGATTTAAGGTTAAAGTGAGCCATAATCGTGGGTCTTGGAACTATATACGACAGGCCACCACCGGGCCGTGGTTAAAGGCTGAGGCTTATACAGCATTATACTGAGACTACCGAAAAATAAGACTATTTTCTGAAGGTTAGATAATACAGAAAACTCGGTTGCGCCGAAGTTCTTCGGCTCATTTTTGCCTGTAATGTACATCCACGAAATGCTGGTGTTGGACCATTTGTTTCTGTGGGCGTGAAATGGAGTCCTCTGGGTAATTATCGTGTGCCCAACTTCGCTTACATTGAAAGGCTTGCACACACACACACACACACACAAAGATCTCTCAAAATTTAACACGTTGCTCTTTGATTCCTCGGTTTTCCCAGGAACAATGCTGTTCCTTATAGCAAGGGCAGCTACCAAGCCGTGCTGGCTCTGGCTGATTCTCAGTTTGTGTCAAGAAAATGGCAGAGAGACTTATTGAGAACCAGAGGGCTGTGTCCCCAGGCGCCATGACCCTCACAGGAAGAACATGCGTATGGCGCAGATAATATATATATATATATATATATATATATATAATATATATATATATATATATATATATATATATATATATTATATATATATATATATATATATACAAACACATATATATATTATGTATAAATTCTAATGTTAAAACAAGATACGTCTCATGTACGTATAAAAGGCCTAATTAGTTTTGAGCTAGAGTGTTTTTAATGGGCTTTCTATACTTGATATATATATATATATATATATATATATATAATATATATATATATATATATATATATATATATATATAAAGGTTTTTTGCCACGAAGGAAAAAATGAAAAAGCGAGATAGCCAAGTACTATCGGTCCTGTTCGGACCCTTTACTGAGGCAAACTGATTTTACAAAGAACAACATAGTCAAAAGAAGGCTTAATATACAAACTGACACTACCTGATTAGCCATAAGGGCGATTTTCACTCTACAGAGAGGAGCCGCCGCCAGAGGCTAGCCACACCTTGAAGGATACCCGCAGTAAACAAGTGATTCTTCCAGAAAACAGTACATTTTGAAAAAAACACGGGAGCATATACAATTTAATATCATGAATTTTTACACAAATTTTCCAACAAAAATTATTATTAATGAAAAGACGAAAGAAAATATAAATATATATATATCGAGTAAGAGAAAGAGGGAG
The DNA here is from genome assembly GCF_015104395.2 of Macrobrachium nipponense. Lineage (NCBI taxonomy): Eukaryota > Metazoa > Arthropoda > Malacostraca > Decapoda > Palaemonidae > Macrobrachium > Macrobrachium nipponense. The sequence continues at coordinate 98,209,499 of NC_087200.1, read as the reverse complement.
AGAGAATATCGAACCAGAGAGAGAGAGAGAGAGAGAGAGAGAGAGAGAGAGAGATTTTAGATAGAGAGAGAGAGAGAGAAATAATAACTATATACATGTGGGACTAATTTATTAGTTGTTCATTTATTTTGAGGTCCTTCATAAACATCTTACAAATATATGGGTCCAAATGGTACATTTCCAGACTAAGATTTAGGTTGTTTTTATTAGTGATTTGTATAATTGCCAATTCCAGTAAATTTCTTGAAACATAATCATTAGATCTAGCAATTACCGAGGTATCACCCCAATTAATACAATGAGATTTTTCACTCAGATGGATAAACAGTGCATTTGAAGTTTGGGCTGTTCTAACTGAATACGTATGTTGCTTTATACGCACACAAATTTTTACTTGACTGACCAACATAAAACGAAGGGCAATCCTTACAAGGAATTTTGTAAATAATGATGTTATTTGTTACGGGACTATTCTTAATTAGCATATCTTTAATGGTATTGTTATAAGAGAACACTACATTAACATTAAACGATTTAAATATTGATTTTATGGTTTCAAATCCACGAAAATAAGGTAAGCTAAGTACATTTTTAGGCATTTCTTTTTCATTAATAGCAACATTATAAAACTTTTTGTGAATTTCTTGATAACATAAATCAATTAAAAGAGGTGGGTAGCAGAGATCGTTTTCTATCTTTTTTATGTATTCTATTTCTTGGTATCCTTCAAGGTGTGGCTAGCCTCTGGCGGCGGCTCCTCTCTGTAGAGTGAAAATCGCCCTTATGGCTAATCTGGTAGTGTCAGTTTGTATATTAAGCCTTCTTTTGACTATGTTGTTCTTTGTAAAATCAGTTTGCCTCAGTAAAGGGTCCGAACAGGACCGAAAGTACTTGGCTATCTCGCTTTTTCATTTTTTCCTTCGTGGCAAAAAACTTTTATTTATACATAGCATCACGTTTTATATACTTCGTGATCAAGTTATTCATATATATTATATATAATATATATATATATATATATATATATATATATATATATATATATATATATATATATATATATTTTATAGTATATGTACATATATATTATGCTGTTGACAATAATGGTCTTATATAAAATATTCTGCGTGGGAAACACCCGAGAATGCTAAGGGTATATCATCGTTGCGTCTCGTAAATTTGAAGACGAAATTCATTTTTTAAGATATATATTTTCGGAATTCTCATCCAAGGTTTCACGGGGTAACGGTTGTTTTAATTTTGATAGCAGTTTGCATTGAGAGTTATGATGAAAATTGCTACACGAGTTTCTATGTAAGAAGATCAGTGCGTAGAAATGATATAATCAAAGGATTAAAAAATGGATGCTGTTAACAAGATTGCTGCTAGGTATCCTCATCTTCTTGTCTTCCCGTAGAGGGCTAGTGCCGTCAGTGCACCTCACGTGGTACACTGTAGGCATTACTTAATGGTCTTTGCAGTGTCCCTTCGGCCCCTAGCTGCAACCTATTTTATTCCTTTTACTGTACCTCTGTTCAGAAGCTCCTTCTTCCATCTGACTTTCCACCCTCTATACCAATTGCTTCAAAGTGCAGCTGAGAGGGTTTCCTCCAGCTAATCTTTGAAAGCTTTCTGTCAATTTCCCTGTCAGCACTGAATGACCTCATAA
>NC_087200.1:98185330-98202830 GCF_015104395.2 Macrobrachium nipponense | reverse complement strand
TATTGTGGAAATGTACTGGATTGAATTGTGGCAGCTGTTGAAGATTTTAATGGTTTTCCAATAAGATAAGTCTCTTTTTAATGCTTGCAGTGACAGAAAGCTTGTTTCACGTGTATACTGGAAATGCCACCAGAACTCGAAACAATCTATTGGGTTGATGAAGGAGTAGACCCTACACGTCCTATGAGGCCTGGACGGGATATGCTTAGCGCACTGAATTAGTTGAACTGACCTTATGTCTCTACTTCGTGTAAAAGGTTAGTGCCGTCAGTGCACCTCACGCTGTGCACTGTAGACATTACTTAGTTTCTTTGCAGCGTTTCTTCGGCCCCTAACTGTAAACCCTTTCATTCCTTTGACTGTACGCCCGTTCGCATCATCTTTCTGCCATCTTAGATTTCACCCTCTCCTAACAATTGTTTCTTAGTGCAGCTGCGAGGTTTTCCACTTGTTTACTTTTAAAACCTTTTTACGCTCGGTTTCCTATTCAGCGCTGAATAACCTCATAGGCCCCAGCGCATGGTCTTTGGCCTAAGTTTTATATTCCAGTCTGTTCCGTATGTCTCCACATTCCTTTCAACAATCCACAAAACAACCACCCAAACTATACTAGTTTGGAGTTGTCAGTCAAGTGGGGAGGCCTTGTGACTCCATATCGGAGATCAGTATCAGTCTACAATGCATCCTTCGCCTTCTCAAAAGCAATTCGTTCTTGAAACGAGTGACCTGCCTATTTTTATATATTCAGGCAATAAAAGGTTTAAATGAATTATGGCTGGAGGTATCTCCACTTACAGAAGTCAATTTAGGGATTTGGTAATATGAGGTTGAAGATTCAACGTCTCAGAGAAAAGAGGGCGTGTGAGAACACGTGTGTGAAGCTGCGAAAAGAATCGATAGATAGGAAGATAGATAGGTACTGTAAACAAGGTAGACTATTGGAGCAAATTAGAATGAAAATGGTAAATGGTAAAAATAGCGGAAGATGACGACAAAATTTAAAATTAGGTAAAGATTGAACATATTATGATACCGTTTTAAACCTTCAGTTTTTACATACTCTCTCTCTCTCTCTCTCTCTCTCTCTCTCTCTCTCTCTCTCACAAATCCTTTCTAGACTTGATTAAATCTGACATTTAGACATTATGAGGGAAAGAATTTTTCGTAGTATCTTTTTTAATGTTAGGGTTTTTCTTTCATTCTGACTTAAGCAGACAAGGATGAAAAGCTCCTTGTGTTTTCCCTTGAGCGAATACATTCCTTGGTCACAGAACTCAGGTTTGTTCGTTAGGTGGCCGTTTTCTCGGTTCAGTTTCTTTTGACATTCCTCTCTGGTTGTTACGTCGTCTTCTTTGATGTATTGTGCTCATGTAGTACACATGAATTAAGTATTTTCTTTTTCACCGTCATGGCCTTAACTCTTTAGGGGAGATGGTCCAAGGAGATACGTAGTACTGCCTTTTCTATTATCCGTGGATATTTAGGGATGAAATTGCTAGCCCTGCACGTTGCCCATTGAGGTTCTATCGGGATAGCTCCTCCACTCTCAAGTGGGTACTTGATCAAGACATGGTTTAACCCAGTGTTGTTTAACCTCGCTGGTCGGACTACCAGAAGCTAGTGAACGTGTGACTGAGATATATAATATATATAATATATGTATATCTATATATATATATATATATAAATATATATATATATATATATATATATATAAGTCATATCACATTTCCGTGATTCATATACATATATCGAGCTACAATGTCCTTTAATATCTAATTCGCTCTACCTCGGAATTGATATATTTTCATATATGCTTACCGAAGGGGAATTTTTTTCTCGATAATAGACTTGCCTGGACCAGGACGCGAACCCATGGATCCTTTCAAATCCAGGAACGTCAGTGAAGCTTTTACCTACTCGCGGTGGTGTAGTAGGTAAACGCTTCACTGACGTTCCTGGATTTGAAAGGATCCATGGGTTCGCGCCCTGATCCAGGCAAGTTTATTATCGAGAAAAAATTCCCCTTCGGTTAAGCATATATGAAAATATATTAATTCCGAGGTAGAGCGAATTAGATATTAAAGGACATTGTAGCTCGATATATATATGTGTATATATATATATATATATATATATATATATATATATATATATATATATATATATATATACACACACTATGTAGAGGGCACTGTGGGTATTACAATTACATATACTATATATATAAATGGATAGATAAATTGTGTACGCATTTACATTCTTTATTTTTCTCATGCCAGTTACTACACACTTTGATTACGGGGTGGAAAATTAAGGGGTTTCGAGCCCACCCACGCTAGTAAGTGAAGATATTTAGAGTACGTGTTTCTGGTTAATGTAATATAATAGTAATTATGAATATTTCATGCAGTAGGACAAAAAAATCACAGACGCACACACTCGGCAATAATAGTTAGGACTTATGTATGAAAATGTGTGAGTTTGACATGTGTGAGTGTAAACTGTAATAGGTTTTTATTCTTTTTAGCATGGCTGGTTAGCAGTAAACTCATTTTTATCAGATGTGTTAGCGTTTTATTAGAAGAAGAAGAAGAAGAAGAAGAAGAAGAAGAAGAAGAAGAGCAGACACTCCAAATTGGCAGAAGATTCAAAAGGGCAGACGTCAAATGAAGCGGGAGGTGACAGGAACATTTGCCGAAAGCTGACAAGTCTGTTGCAAAAGTTATTCTGAATAAGATAATTTTTTAGAAATGTTTTTATTGAGAGAAATTAAGTTATTGATCGAGGACAATCTATGAGAGGAGTTATATGAAAATACCATTGACGGTGTGAACTGTAAGTTCAGGAAGAAGCGCACCGGAGACCACTGCAGAATTTGATCACGTTAGTGAAAACAACCAGTCTGAGTCACATTGAAGGATGTCCTCTGAAAAGCTTATTGACTCCAGTCATGTTTTGGGAAGAAATACCAACAGATCCAATTTTATTAAAGAAAGTTTTTGTGTGAATATAAAGAATGTGTCAAATTGATCTACTTTTGTCAGTTGAAATAGGTAAAAGTAAGAAAGGTACTTTGCCCGGGCTTGCACGGGCGTGAGCCCTCCCGCGAGGAAACACAAGACTTGGTAATGGAGGACTGACCTCGGTCGCAGATTAGGTTGCGGTTCCTCTTCCTGTCAAGTGCGAATGTATTTTGTAACCGTCTGCGTTCGTTTCAGCTATCAACCCTAAGGTGGATAACGTGGATTTCTACCATCGTGTGTCAGTGATCTCGCATGTCTGAGAGTCGACCAAAGACGAAGGTGGTCTGGATTTATATACGTTTCCCCCCCGAGGTGCATTGGCAAATACACACACATTATATATATATATATATATATATATATATATATATATATATGTATATGTATATATATATATATATATATATATTATATTTATATATATATATATATATATATATATATATATAACATGTGGAAACTTTTTGTGTAAGTTCTTGAGCCTATGGCTTGTTCCGTGAGTATTCGTTATCGTGATGAAAAATGTTGGATGTTATATTTTCCCTGAGATTGACGCCTTTATTTTATATTAGGTTTTTTCATGGGAGGTCTTTTAATCTCCTTGATTTTTGTAATGCTATCTAAAGTTGAAATCCCCAAGAAAGCTTCAAATAGACCCAGTGATTGTTCTACCGCTTTTCTCTCACGTTTCGCCACCGAGTTTGAAGGTTAGAGCCCTTTCACCTTTGTTTTTCGTTACATGTTGTCATGAAGCAACTGTCCAAAACTGCCGTGCCTGTAAATATGAGATAAATTATCACTGGTGTATTTATTAATGAAATTATTTAATTTTTTAATTGACCGACGGCAATATCAACAATAACAACAACATCTATGGTGACAGAATATTGTAATATTCTGTTGCAGTTGATCATCTCTCATTCTTTCAGTTTACAACAATAGGGGAAAAGGGTCATATGTACAAAAATTGGATGGATTCAGTCTAAATATACACAGTATTTGCTTGGTGGCATTTTGCTTGCTTTATGCAGAAAACAGAAAATCAACGTTATTTTAGTCAAGTTTGAAAGCAGAATGATTAAGGTTAGTCAATTCCGCAAATCTGATTCAGTTAACTATAAAATCCCGTGAGGGTTAAGAGACGAATTATGTGTACCTACCGTTGGTAATTGTTTGTCTGAACACTATCTGTGCACTTAGCGATATAATTATAGTGACATATGAGGCTTGGGTGCATATGACAATACAGGGTTACGGCACCAGTATATCATAGTACAATAATAGATGTTCACGCCAAAACAAATCTCACGTTCTTTGCGTTGTTAGAATTCAGATTTTATTTTTGAATTACCTCGGCATTTTCCACAGCCGTATATTGATGCCTGAATTGTCAATCTTAGTACAGGGAACCAAACTGTAACACGTCAAACTAACAGCGTAAGGAGAGGTATGTTTTATTTAATTAATTAATTTATTATTTTTATTTTTAGTTATGCCGACTTTGATCTCATCTGGTGTCTCCTATTTCCTAGATTGAGCGTCTTCTTTTTTGTCTGCGTTTCAGTGCTTTTCTCTATCTTTTTTTCTTTTTTTTTTATTTACATTTTAATGATGAAATCATAGTCATTTACTCCGGACATGGTTGTATATTTTTTCTAAACTATAGACCCAGAATTTTACTTTCCAAACTAGTTTTATTTTCAGTTTAGAATAAAATTAGAACCGAACATGCTATTAGAGGCTAATTAATTTATGTCAGATATAATGTAAACACCCCCTTTTTTCGGCCAGAAAATTCAGTTTTATGGGTGCGTTCACACAAAATGCGTCGCGTCGAGTCGAGTAGAGTCGAGTCGAGTCACATCAATTCATTTGATGCAAGTCCTTTTTGACTAAACCTGTTCACACCATATGAGTCAACTTAAGTCAAGTCTCTACACATTTGCATCTTATTTTTGCGACAGTGGCACAGTAGCTTTTTATGAAAAGGGGTGCATATTCTCATGGTGAAATGATGCTCTTGTGAGCCTTTGGCGTTGCAAACGTAAAAAACGTAAACCCACAATCTGGGTGCATCATTTGAACACCAAGAGGCCACAATTTGACATCGCGTATTCAAGAACCTAACCTTCTCCATAAAGGAAATGGTGATGGCCACAGCTAAGAGTAAAAATAGATGAACGTGAAATGACGGGTAAACAGTGTGTATTTTATAATTACGAGTATCTGTTTATGTATTTATTTAGTTGTCCATTTATTTTTTCTTTTCCAGTAACTGATCTTTTCTGTTAATATATGGAGCAGAAACATGGGCTCTAAAAAGAAAAGAGGAAGTAAAGCTTGAGAGAACAGAGATGAGAATGCTGAGGTGGATTATCGGAATATTGCTGCTTGAGAAATTGGAGATGAAGGGAATGTTTGGTAACGATTGAGATGGTATGGCAGAGGCGGATCTAAAACCATATATATATATATATATATATATATTATATATATATATATATATATATATATCTATATATATATATATATATATATATATATATATATATATATATATATATATATATATATATATATATATATATATATATATATATATATATAATTTAAAATCCTGAGTGCCTCCCACTGGGGTTCCACCCCTGGCTCCCTGACCTGGTTGCCTCCCGGCTGGGGGCCATACCCATGGTGGCCCAACCCCGTCGCCTCCCCGGAGGCACCCCCCCCCCCCCCTTCGTGGCCTGACCAAGTCGCCTCACGACGGGGAGCCCACCCCTGGCGACCCCACCCCCAGGTGGCTCAACCCGGGTGCTTGCGCGTCGGGGCCCCATCCCTGGCGGTCCGACCCGGTCGCCTCCCCGGGATCCATGGTGGGCCCACCCGCTGCCCCAAGACCCATGGCAGGCCCCTCTGCCGACCTGGGACCCGTGGCGGGCCCGCTTCACCATCCGGGACCCATGGCATGCCCGCCCGCCCGCCCGCCATCCCGGGACCCATGGCATGCCCGCCTGCCATTCTGGGACCCGTGGTATGCCTGCCCGCCATCCCGGGAGCTATGGCGGGCCCGCCAGCAGTCCTGGGTCCCGTGGAGCTACCCACAAATCTTATCGATTTCCTCAACTTCTGGATTCCCCTGACTTTCCTAGGACTTCATGGATTCTTGCCATTTTTCTGCTGCTTCGAGTAATGAATAAAACAATAAGAAAACATTTGATCATATTTATTCCCGTACTAGTTCAATATCCATCAATAATTAACAAAGCAAAATTATTTCAAAATAAACTTTCTCCCTAATTTACATGATCTGATCCGTCTTCGTGAAGCCACCACAGACTTCATCCAGCCTTTCCTTGAAGATGGACACCTGCTTCTGCACTTTAAATTTGTCCTCATCCAGGTGTCTCTATTTCTCCTGGACGTTCTTCAGGTCCAATACGATTTTCTCCTCGCTCCTCGCAGCTTTTGATCCTTGCCTTCCAGCTGGTCGGTCTGTTCGCCCTGGATGGGCAGAGGTAAATAGGATGGTATTTAACTCTGATAAATTTGAATCAATAAATTATTGAGATAGAAAAGGAAAGCTATATGCATATAGGGGTCCTAATAATGAGACAATCACTAATAAGGAAGCAGTTAAAGACCTTGGTGTGATGTTGAATAGGAACATGTTATGCAATGATCAAATAGCAATTCTATTGGCAAAATGCAAAGCAAAAATGGGAATATTGTTATGGCACCTCAAAACAAGAAAAGCTGAACACATGATTATGCTTTATAAAATGTATGTTCGTAGTCCACTTGAATATTGCAATATGATATGGTACCCACACTTCCAAAAGGATATTGCACAGAGAGTGTACAAAGGTCCTTTACAGCTAGAATAGAAGAAGTTAAGGATCTTGACTTCTGGGAAAGACTACAATTTTAAAAATTATATATTCTAGAAAGGAGAAGAGAATGCTACATGATAATTCAGGCATGGAAACAGATAGAAGGAATTGCCGAAAACATCATGGAGCTAAAAATATCAGAAAGAGCAAGCAGAGGTAGATTAATAGTGCCCAAAACTATACCAGGAAAACTAAGGAAAGCACACAGGACATTAATCCACTACGCACCAGCATCCACAATGCAGCATCTATTCAGTGCGTTGCCAGCTCATCTGAGGAATATATCAGGAGTGAGCGTAGATGTGGTTAAGAATAAGCTCGACAAATATCGAAGCTGCATCTCAAGCCATCCAAGATTAGAAGATGCAAAATATACCGGAAAATGCATTAGCAATTCTCTGGTAGGCATTAGAGGTGCCTCACACTGAGGGACCTGGGGCAACCCGAACAAGATGTAAGGTAAGGTTTTCCTCTTCAGCGACTTGAGGCGACGATTTCGTTCCTCTAGAAGGCATGACAGCTCGTTCCTCTTGAGTTTCGCAGCCTGAACTTCACACTGGAGTCTCCACTTTTTCTTCGTGAGGTCATCCACTTCCTTCTGCAGGCGCTGGAACCTGAGCTCGAGGGCGTTCCTGTCGGACTCGCGCTTTTCGGTAGCGTCGTTTTGTTCCTGGATGAGCCTCGCCATCCGCGCTGCTTCTTCGGTCTTTAGCTGCAGGTCTTTCTCCTTCTGTCATATGAGTTTCTCTTGCCACTCAACCTGGCAGTTTGCCTCTGCCAACTGCACTGTCAGTTCCCTTAGCCTCTCACATAGGGCATCGTTTCTCTGCTTAATTTCCTTTTTGTTGTCCATCAGCTGCTGATTTTCTTCTGTGATCTTCAGGATCTTGTCTTCCAGCGGCCGTTTCTCCCTCTTTTCTTGGTCGTTCTTCTTCAGAAACTACGTCTGAGCTTCGAGCGAGTGGGCCCTTTCTTGCCAGGCCTGCTGTTGAAACACCTCCTGAGTGATCTGGATCACACGAGTGCGTTCTTCCCTTCTGCCGGGCTTCTGAATCTCTTCATGGTAGTCTAGCCTCCGTTGCAGCTGAAGAATTATCCTGTCCAAGTTCACTTGCTGCTCTCTCTGGCACTGGATGGTGTCTCGCAAGGCCACAATTCTCTCGTTCAGTTCCTTTTCCTTGGTCTATCGGCTCCATCATCAGTAGTCAGGAGGAACCTCACTAGTGAATAGGCAGCCACATTCAGCAAGATGACTATTCCTGCGTTAGACTTCTCCGTATTTCGAACGAATTCTGGACAACATCGTCCCAGCAATAGTTGCTGCCAGGCCCAGGTAAGGCCACATTTTCTTCAAACCGGAATCCATATCGGAACTGTGTTACCTGCAGGCTGCTGAAGCCATACCCATTTCATATACTCTCTCTCTCTCTCTCTCTCTCTCTCTCTCTCTCTCTCTCTCTCTCTCTCTCTCTCTCTCTATTTTTCCTTGAATTTTTTATTTTCTATATTTTACGAGAGATATTTCAATTTATCAAAATGTAGCAGGAAATTTTCTGTAAGATTTTTGATGATGCTTTGTCTCTTGGTGTTAGAAATTGCTGAAATCTCTCTCTCTCTCTCTCTCTCTCTCTCTCTCTCTCTCTCTCTCTCTCTCTCTCTCTCTCTCTCTCTCTCTCTCTCTCTCCTGTACGGGATCTTGTTAGCTCTCAAGTTTGTAAGAACATTTGGGATTTTTCTCTCTCTCCCCATGCGGGATTTTTATCTTATCTATTAAAATAAATTTGGGCATTTTCCTTCATTTCGCCTTTTGTCTATAAAAAAAAGCAATACTAACAACAGGCGGACAATTGGAACTGAGGAAAAAATGCCCATTTTTCTAAAGAGAGTGTTCTTTAGAAAGTGAGTTAATGTGCATGTCTTCAATAATTATGGTCAATGTTATTACTGTTATTAAAAATGGCGTGACCAATTTATATTCATAAGGGCAACAAAAAAATCTTCAACATGTCTGTCGTGGTTCTTCAAAAGAAAGCGATTTTAGAGTTATCTGTACTGACAGGGAGAGAATTTACATATGGAGGTATACTTGAGACATACTGGCAGTGATTTCCTATTCGTAGATGAGAAAAATTTCTCCCAGGAACCAAGAAATAATAGACAATAAAACTGCACCTGTGAAAATATTTTAAGAAAAAAAAAAACAGAAAGCAGAAGACGTTTATAAGAAAAATCAAGCTGTGGGTCGCATGTATATAATTATAAAGTAAAATAGACTGAAATTACATATACATAAGGTTATATGTGAGGCTAGTGTAATCAATCTGTACTGGTTTTCAGACACGAATCATGTTATGAGTATGAAACTTAAGCTCTCTTCTCCAAATGATCATTCTTAAAAAATTGAACGAACCGAGAATAGAGTTTCAAGACAAATATTAGGAGTCAGATGGTGGGACAGAATAACAAATGTAACCTAAAGGATACTACTTAAGTTCCACATGCAGATGAGACCACGCCAAATAGAGTCTGATTCTTTAATATTTTTTAAACAGTTGCCTACTTCGCCAAGAAAAAAAGTAAGCTAGACTGTGAGACAAATTTGAATTAGGATTTCATGCAAAAAGGAAATACTGTTTTTTGACAAGAAATCTTTGGATTTTCTTATTTGATAAATAATCGTTATCAACAATATCTTGAGGAAACCTCGGTAAGAACAGAAATTCTTATATACATTGTGTACATAGTTTTCATATCCAGCTCATTTCCTAGTACGTTCTCTCTATGATTTTCTTCTTTTTATTGTGTATAAGTAGTACATATACACGTTCTTAAAAACAGAGTCTACGAAGGAACTACGATTCTATTTGATTCCTTGTGACCGAAGGCTGTTGGTCTTCAATGTGCTGTATGCCAATTCGACAGCGTCTTTGTTATTTTACTGCTTATAAATCTTTTTCCCCAATGGAGAGGCAGTTCTCATCCGTGGATGGCCCGGCCATTAGATCTCTTGGCTTGATAGCCAAACATAATGAAAGGAAGGAGCTCCAGCACTGACCATCACATCACAAGAAACTGAATCTTATCTCTTTCTTTATCCTCTATATTTCAGAGGCTGCATTGATTGTGGCTCCTATAAATAGTTTGGAGGAACCCTCTCTTATTTGGTAGTATACTCTGTCTTATTCATGTATTATAGTGTATGATTAATATCTTATTCTCTCACATTTTTATACCTCCCTTATCTTGGTACTGTAAAATACGACGTATACTATTGATATCTTCTTTGAAAGACATAGAACTGTCTGTGTGAGAAGGACTGAAGATGACTGATGTGGTTTTTATGCAATGAACTGCCGACATTAACTGAACAGTAAAAGACCACACACACCCGAGCACACAAAAACACCCGAACTTCAGGGAGACTTCCTTTAGCATCAAGAAGCGTTTTCATTTGTTCAGACACGGGTATCAGTGCGGTACGAGGATAAGAGACCGCACGCATAGCCTGCATAAACACCCACGTACATATACACACTCCTGCATAAAGTCATACTAAAAAACTCGAGACAAACAAAAAACCACTGGTGTATACAGTGTGAGCGCAAATGCCTACGAGCACTCCAACATACACAAATGATTTATAGTCCCTTAGGAATGAAAATTTTTATATAATATAGTTATGGATGTTTTATGTGTGATAGGTTTCGTCGACTTCCTGTAATTTTCTCCTGTTCAAATATTTATCATATCCATCACTTCACCTGAAGAGTACGATAATTTGTAATTTCTACCGGTCACTCAGATACTTTATACTTCATACGTTCGTTCTTGCAAAGGTTATTATTATTATTATTATTATTATTATTATTATTATTATTATTATTATTATGATGATGATGATGATGATGATTATTATATTATTATTATTATTATTATTATTATTATTTATTTTTTTGCTCTATCACAGTCCTCCAATTCGACTGGTGGTATTTATTGTGTGGGGTTCCGGGTTGCATCCTGCCTCCTTAGGAGTCCATCACTTTTCTTACTATGTGCGCCGTTTCTAGGATCACACTCTTCTGCATGAGTCCTGGAGCTACTTCAGCCTCTAGTTTTTCTAGTTTCCTTTTCAAGGATCTTGGGATCGTGCCTAGTGCTCCTATGATTATGGGTACGATTTCCACTGGCATATCCCATATCCTTCTTATTTCTATTTTCAGATCTTGATACTTATCCATTTTTTCCCTCTCTTTCTCTTCAACTCTGGTGTCCCATGGTATTGCGACATCAATGAGTGATACTTTCTTCTTGACTTTGTCAATCAACGTCACGTCTGGTCTATTTGCGCGTATCACCCAATCCGTTCTGATACCATAGTCCCAGAGGATCTTTGCGTGATCGTTTTCTATCACTCCCTTAGGTTGGTGCTCGTACCACTTATTACTGCAAGGTAGCTGGTGTTTCTTGCACAGGCTCCAGTGGAGGGCTTTTGCCACCGAATTATTATTATTATTATTATTATTATTATTATTATTATTATTGTGCAGGCAAAAATTACTTGGCGAGATGAAAACCTCACAGTTCTAACGATCTCTTTACTCACAGACGCATTTCTTTGGATATGCAGGCAACATTTGCGAACTAAAACGCAATGTAATTTCATAATACAGATTTTCATATAATAGATGGTGAAGGAACTTTTAAAGAAAAGGGTTACGTTAAGAAAAAAAAAGTTTTAGACTAGAAGACATGAAATGATGCGAAATAAATTAAGAAAATGAACGGTTTTGTAATGTGTTCTGTAAAGCGAATCCGAACTAACGGGAAAGAAACCCCTTTCGTCTCTTCTGTACCTCCTTTCCTATTCTTTTTCATAGTGCAACTGCGAGGTTTTACTCCCGTTATACTTTTCAAACATGCTGTCAATTTCCGTTTCAGCGCTGAATGACCTCATAGGTCCCAGTGCTTGGCCTTTAGCCTAAATTCTATATTCACTTCAGTTCAAACTCACTAAAATGAAAAGTTATTTGATAGGTACAAAATCGATCTCTAACTGATGGTGACGCCTGTTTCAAAGAATTTTCCAGTAAATGACTGAAAACGCAGCTCGTCAAGTAATGAATAATTATAGAGGGGATGTCACCAGAAAATCATTTCTGTTAGTATCGCATTAGAATACGCATTACATAGTCTCATTCAGGTTAAAAATGTTTTACATGTTTGCCTCGTGCTGGATCCTCGTCTTATGCGCTCACCTTCCGGTTTTGAAAATCTGTTTCCCAGCTAAAGAACTTTCATTCATGTTATGTTATGGGGTTTCAAAACAGCAAGAGACATTTAGGATACCTGAAGAATTAGTCTTATGGAGAATTAAAACCACACTTTGCAGGTAAAGGAAACGGCTTACGTGATTTAGTAGCACTAGGACGGATAGTTTACTAAGATTGTTGCCTCTCTCTCTCTCTCTCTCTCTCTCTCTCTCTCTCTCTCTCTCTCTCTCTCTCTCTCTCTCTCTCTTATGAACTAGATTTGATTTGAATTTTGTTATACCTTATTATGAGGATAAAAAGAAATTAATATAATTTAGTTTCTTGGGAAGATATTTTAATCTAAACTGCAAATCTAATGTGTTTCCATTTTTTTTACAGGTGAGTTGTACTTGACTTTATGGCTGCGCAGGAAACCCCCTTCCTGTGAGTAATGCTTTCACTTTTATGCTTGTAAGGAAAAAATGTGCTGGGCACATTTGCCCGATCAATGGACGTTAGCTAGTTAACTGCCCTCACTCTTCTTTCACCCATCTTACCTATCAGCTAAAAAAAAATAAATAAATAAATAAAATAAAATAAATAAAAATGGACGTGCTACCGTAACCGCAGCCACTCAATTAACCGCAGTGGTTGAGCACTCAACTCATTTTCCCGCCAAAAAAATCATGCTCCAGTATGAAATGGAAGCGAGTTACTGAGATTGCAGAGTGTGCATATATAACTCTCCTGTGTGTTTACTGAAGCATTCTCTGTCGTTTTCCTCTCTGACTGTCGAAGTTGATTTACAACCAGAATAACGGGAGGACATACTTTAGGCCTTTGGGCCAGCCTCCCTCACCATGGCCCCTAGATGGGTATGCAGAATGGCGGTGCCAAGGTCCAGTCGGTGTTAATTGTCATTTTTTCAGCAAGCATTATGGGTGGGTAAGTTTGCTAAGTATCGGGTAGGTACCCCATTCACTGTTTAGTCCTCAAAGTCTTCGACGGATGGCGCTTAAATCTTTCGTCCTTGCTCGGCTATCAAACCCGAGGCCTTCGCTGGTGAAGCTGTACTATCTACGCTAGAAGGTGTCTGTGTGTGCTTTGTGTTCATAATAGTGAATGTCTAAATTAGATTTACTGTGATCGATTGTTGAACTTCAGAAGTAAATATTGTTCTCATTCAAGTACCTTTCTGTTGTCACTCGACGTGACTCGGAGCCATTCCTGTAAAGTCACTTTGGCGCCAATCATAGGTTCTTATCGATCCCGCTTCCGTCGGCGAAATTCTCGATCATGTCACCTCGTCGTCCGGCTTCTCTTGTAGTTAGGTGTCTTACTTCTTATATCGCATGTATGGTTGGTTTCCTTTATTGTAGTTTCTTCTCGTTGCACGACTGAATTTTCTTCGATTAGCTTTTGTCCTTACAGCCATAAGTTGATCCTGGGTCGTATCATCGTTAGATATTCATATTATTCACTTTGTCCATCATCAGAGTGGTCATGATCTGCTTTTAGTTTGCTGTAAAAGAAAACTATTGAGATGGCTATTTTCCTGTCCGTCCGCAATTTTCTGTCCGTCCTCAGATCTTGAGAACTACTGAGGCTAGAGAGCTGCAAGTTGGTATGTTGATCTTCTACCCTCCAGTCATCAAACATACCAAATTGCAGCCCCTCTTAACCTTTTAGTTTTTATTTTATTTAAGGTTAAATTTAGCCATAATCTTGCTTCTGGCAACGCTACAGTACAGGCCAGGATACGTGAATTCTTTTATTTAGATTCATTGTTCGGCTTTTATTTTAACGGGCCTGTGGATATATGAGATATCAAGGCCATTTTTTAATCTGAAGCTTCTAGTCAATCATTTCTCCATGTCCTCCATAAGCAAAAATGTCTCCTTTCCACCGAAAAATGACGTCACTGAATATTTCGGGATCTGGGGCCCGGTTTGGACGACCCCTGAGGTCTGGTAATCGTTACCATCATTACAGTAACAATGATAATGATTTAGTTTTTGTTGTCAAACTAGTAAACTACATTTTAAGCATCAAAAATGGCCCTCTTTTTTCGATGCTCGGAATTTATGGACGTGATTCGTGATTTTTTGAAACTCAGAGTACCAATGTTAGTTTTTTCCTCTTCAAAATCATTGCTCCAGTAATGAAAAGTAATATGAGAATAAAAGGGCCTTGCCAGCCACGCCGTTTGATGCCGTCACTGGACCAAATTCTGTATTCCCCATTTGTAGGGAACAACTTGATCACGTGTGCATTGGCGTGCAGTGAATGGTGACAGTGAACGATTGCTTTCTTGACCCCGTAAATGCCGTAGGCTGACAGATGTTACAATTATGCATTCAAGCGGCAAACGCCAAGACATTAGGCTGTTGCGGGTTACTAATATTCGCCAAAAATTACTTTGAAGGTGAAATTTTATTTTTAATCCCTTTATCTTGTATTCAGCGAACGGTCGTGGAAATGATAGCGAGAGAGGGAATTGTTGGTTGTAGTGTGTTTTTTTCTCTTAAGATGAGACACACACACACACACACACACACACACACACACACACACACACACACACACACACACACACACACACACACTATATCTGCATTTTAGACACCATTGCAATTCAGTTGTTATGCAGTCGCATTTAACATGATCATGACCAATTATGACTTTCCTGTGCTTTCTCCAAAAATCTCCGCTCATTCCCAGCCTCGGTCTCATTTGGTCTCCAAGTTTGTTAGTCTTCCATATCTAGAACTGAGATACCAGGGATGTCTCTGCCAATGGCGGACATTTTTTTTTTAATTAGCTTTTGACAATATTAGTGACATCGGTTTATGAGGTTAAGCATCTTCATGAAGATAGCGTGGAAATATTGCGTTTAATCCAGTTTTGGGTTTCCTGGCTAAAATGTAGTTTTCCCGAGTTACCTGCACTGATACCTATGGTTAAAAAGAGTAGATGGTCACTGATTAAAACATATTGCAGAAGAATGATTCGTCAAACGAGCATCGGGATAATGTCCGAGACAGAGACAGACGCTCCCTTATTACTGTTACAGTAACACACCACCCAAGGCGGGATGCTGAGGGTCACAGATCTCCAACATTGCTCCATCAATATTTGTTCATTCCTTCTTGTGATTTTAATTACCCATAAAAGCATGGCTTTATTGTTGGTGTGGGCGAGTGCGTTTCTTCACGAAATGCATAAGCGGAGACTGCTATGTAATGCTCAGTTCAAGTGCCGTATTTAATCGTTCTTTTATTAATATAATGACAATGATGTTCTCATGTTCTAATGAACCAAGCAAAAATTCGGAAGGATTGGAATGGTTTTGAGCAGAAGAACAGGAAAATAAAAAACCAGATAAGATTATGTAAGTACTGTTCTGTGAGATCAAACACAAGCAAGTTAAGTTACCAAAAGTTGAACAAAAGAGCAGCCAAAGAAGAGTGAGATATAACTTAAAAGAGTGTTGCATCTCAAAGAAGCCGTTATGAATGGTCTTCAACATTTGTAGTGTTTTTTGTAATAGTTCTACGCGCGAGCAACAAAATTTCACATATTTGACGTTAAGACACTGAAAAGTGAATCGCAACCATGGAAAATCTTTCGAAAAAAGCAGAATGATTTCTCCGTTAGTTTTTCGCTGTGTCGTATTATATGTTGATTATGATTCTATTTGTGCATCGTCTTACGTCATGCGAAGCTTTTACACTTAGTTTATTTACTTTTCCCGGATTTTGCCAACTTCAAGATTTATTTGTTAAGGTCTCTGATTCTTTGATTACTTCGAACTTTGTATGGGTATTAATTGATGCAATGACTGTTTTTATAAAGTATAAACTCAGATAAGCTGTCTCGTAAATTTATGGTTAGCTAATAGGTAAATATCTCTGGCATTTCATGCCGAGATTTAGTCGACATATCGTGTGCTAAATGTTATGTGCTACATAATGAAGACCACTCGCAGAGACGATTCAGGGGAATATGTTGGCAATACGTAAAAGGTATGGTTGATTATTTGCAATGGAATCTACTATGTGGAGAGTTGGAGACGAGTGATGGGATTTCACCCAGTAATATATGACGTTATTTCACCCACACGAGATTCATCTATTAGATAGGTTTATTCTCCGAGACGTCGTGGCGTAATAATGATGATCGACAGTTGGGAATAATGAATTCACTTCTACTGTGGTACTCATCTATTAGTCTCCCGGATGAGGATGGGTTGTAATCAAAACTATTAGCTCTTTCCCTCTGAGCAGAATCATCATGATTACTGTAGACAGCCACAAGAAGTGTCTGCTCATTCACACGCTTTCGTAGTCCAGGACGAATAACTCGGAGTAGAGTCTTGGTTCTGCCTTGAAAGTACACTTTGGATTGAATTGAATTGAATATAGAATTTGGACTGAATTGAATTGAATACAGAATTTGGATTGAATTGAATTGAATATAGAATTTAGGCAAAAATTCAAGCACTGGGACTTATGACGTCATTCAGCTCTGAAACGTAGATTGACAGTAAAAGGTTTGAAGGTGTAACGGCAGGAAAACCTCTCAGTTCCACTATGAATCAATTGTTAGGAGAGGGTGGAAAGTGAGATGGAAGAAAGAGAATATGAACAGAGACACCGTAAAAGAAACGAAAGGAGTTGCAGCTAGGGGCCAAAGACATGCTGCAAAGAACCTTTAGTAATGCATACAGTGTACCGCATGAGGCGCACTGACGGCACTAATCCCTTACGTGGTAGACTTTATGTAGAGTGGCAAAGGAAGTGATTTCTGTCAGTGTTACCTCACTAACAGACTCCTGGATGAGGAAGGGTTGTAATGAAGAATTTTAGTTCTGTCCCTCTAATCAGAATCCTGATGACGACTTTAGGCAGCAACAAGGCGTGTCTATTCGTTCAGGGAATAGAAACCTTTATTTTTTAATTTTTTTTTTATAGTCCCGGGACTAGTAACTCAGAGTAGAATCTCGTTGGTGTTTTGACAATAAAAGCTACGTAGGTGGTTTCATCAACTCGCAATAAGACTCCCGGTGGTGTGTTTTAATCAACAGAAGGAGAGGTTCATCAGCTTTTAGTGAGACCTCGTGGGTGTGTTTGGATAATTGCTGAGGAAATGAATTCACTCTCAGGTGGATTTGTTTTGGTGCCGGTAGTCAGTCAGAGTCCCCTTCATAATCTCCAACATGAATAATCCAGAAAGTGTCGTCAGTTTCTGAAAATCTAGTCAGTATGATAGTATTTACGCTTTTCTTTTTAGTTATATTACAACGACTAAATCACCGCCTAGGCTTATGATAAAT